>NC_133938.1:16205085-16505294 GCF_031877795.1 Strix aluco
CTCGTACGACATGTGCTCCAGACCTTTCACCAGCTTTGTTGCCCTTCTCTGGACACGCTCACAACAGAAACTTCAAGACGCAGTTTTGACTGCTGACCTTAAGTGTCAGCTAAAATGTTTACTTATCATTAAGTGTAGACGAAATTATGGGAGGTATAAAAACAGGGAATATCTTCATCCAGCATTGCTATGCAATGCTTCATAACCTGAACCCACTGTGTAAATCTCTAATGTGCAAAACCACCTATACTCAAGGTAAATCTGAAAGAAACCATAATTAAAATCACAAAACAAAGGGTTTAATCCACAAATAACATTTTTAGAGCAGAAAAGCCCTCTTCAATGCCAGAAAAAAAAAACATGCAGGAGATAATCTAATCTCCAGAGCATACAGATAATATGGTCCCTGCAAAGGGCACAACTAAACCGGCTACCACAACATTTTACAGTCTCACCACACAATGCCTTTTCAATGCTCCACTCAGTTGTTCTCAGAGGTGGTTAACGCCTTTTTCCTTAACAGTGTCTTCATATTATAAACTACCTGAGACTTCACTCAGAGGAATAAAATAACTACATACTTCATCTAGATGACTATCTTCTGTGATCAGCACTACTCTTAAACTAGCAGCTAACTGGTTGAATCTACTCATGACTGATTTTACACCACTAATTCAGGAGTTATAGCAGTGTTGGCATCATGTTTCTTTGGAGAAACTACCTTCAAAACTTCAAATTTTCTAATCTGTTGTATATAACAATGCACAGAAAAACTGCTTGATAAACAAATTCAATATTTCTCTGTATAGACTCCTGGACATAATGTTTCTCACATCTATTATTTTTACAATATCACAGTTTTATCTCTCAAATATCTGCTTTACTGGTGATAATACTTTAGCTTCTTTACTTTCTATGACTTAATAGCCATAGAACAGAATTGTCCGCATTAGTTTTTAATTCCTCCAACTAAAATCTTCAACTTCAGTTTCATAATTAAAATTTCACTGAATATAGCACATAAAATTAATCAAACTGCTTGTAAGCACAGCCGTTGCGTAGCTCAGTGTATTTCATAAATACATACTTGTCAGTAGAGGACCTCATATCTGTAATGCTCAAATTAAGAAGCATAAGTTGAAGTACGTCCTGTGAAGGATCCCATCCACAGTTACATTTGCAAAGGATTCTGATTTTACAAAAATTAAACTCTGTAAGTATGTAAGATACATCATTTTCTTCTTCACCAAGACAAGGGATAAATTTCAGTCTGGCATTTAACCCCTTTACCAAAACAGTCAAAGAGCATATTCTCACCTCCCACTGCTGCAGCCTACTAACATGGAGTAGGAAAAGAAATTTTCCACTATCTGTCACACATACCTATTGAAAAGACCTTTCAAATATAAAAGAGAGATTACATGAATGACTTCATAAACCTAAAATCAATTGAATAAAATATTACATCCTTTCAATAACAGGGTTTTAATCTCTGTTCAATCTGTAGAACAGCATGAATGTTTTGGAAGGGATCTCATTCTTTATTAAAGTGATTGAGATTGCCAACAATAGAATTCAAAAAGCAAAAGAACTTTATAAGCCATAAAAATTCTACTACACAGAATGCCCTTGTGGCTACCATTGAGGAGATCCTTGATTAGAGACAATCATGAAGTTCACTCTAATCACACATTTTTAAACTTCACAAATTGTGAGAGTGCTAGCCACCTTTTTTCTTAGCTTAAGCAGAAGGCTGGTTTCCACAGCAGTTCAAATTAATACAAATCCAAGCTGTCATGCTCTGCCTACATCATTGTCTTGGCACTGAGGTTCACAGAGAGTAAGGAAGCTGATCCCACGATCCACACGAAGATTAACGTCACCAAAAATTATTTTTCATTGGTCCTTGATTATCTCAGGAAGGAATCCTACAAGCACCAGTGTCATCACAGGGAAGGGGGTAGGGAGCACGCCTTCCACAGAGGAGGAGAGGAGAGCAGACATCTCATAGCCAGTATATTGATCAGTTTAAGCACCACAGAACTGCCTCATACAGGGGCAGTTTCACATTTTACCCGGTCCAGTGCAACTGCAGGCTGCCACAAAGGTCTGGTGCTGCCCCTCTCTTAGTCCTGCTTTCACGTCACTTCCCCCTTTCCTGCACCAGACCAAGCGTTGTGCAGTCCCTGCGTGAGGAAGTTTTGCAGGCTGAGTGTAAAAGTATGGTTTGCTTGGAATGATAAATTAGATGTTCATCCAAACAGGAACCAAAAACATCTCATCTAACAGAAATGATCACCAGATAGAGGCAAGTTGCTAGATCAGCTCTTTGGGCAACTGCCCACAGTAACACTATATTATATATTAAATTAAACTGCACTCTTTTTAACTCTATTAACTAGAAAAGCATGGACAGTAGGAGCTACACTGAAGGCAAATATTGAGCCAGTTAAAGCCATGTGTGCTTAGTGGAATCACTGTTACTGTCTGAGAGCAAAGAGAACCCATGGACAAGTGTCAGAGAGAGGAAAAAGCCAGCAGACAGCAGGAGAAAGAGCCCCAAAAATGGCTCTCCAAGGCAACAGAGGGAGAAGCTGCCTGGGCACAAGAATCACTGAAAGGCATCTTCATTATAAATAAAAAAAAATTGAAAGGATTGAACAAAAGAGTTAGATGAGTAGTCTCATCAGTTGCTCTTCCTAATGGTAACTGTAAAGGTTCTAAATATTGTTAATCTCTTGGGACAAGGGGCAACTGAGCTTTTACAGCTTTTCTTTTATATATATACATATATAAACTCAGCACATAATTGAAATGCTGGCCATGGGAGGGCAGCATTAATGGCGCTCTGTGCTTACCTAACTGATCACTAATGCCTATGCGCCGCTCCTTTGTTAACACTGCCCCATTGACTAGTGTAGAAGTGCTTTGTGAAACAGATAACAATTTGTACTGAAGAATACAAGTAAAACAGGTGCTCTCTGTTGCAAACCTACGAAGAGAATAAATTATTCCTTTTCAAACTTTCAATAAGCTGCAAAAGATGTTTTAAGGAAATGTTAGTTAACGAATATTTGAAAAATCCAATGCTTTTAGAGATGCATTTTCAGGTTTCATTATGTTTTTACTGACTCTTGGGAGTAGAAGAATGGGAATCTCCCACGCTTAAAATTTATATTTACAAAGCTCAGAATTCCTATGTTAAAATTATTAACATTACATCCAGAAATTAGTAATTAACAATTCTACTCTACACAGTAATATAACTATTGTAATATTACTTTTCATACTGTTCTTATTTGGACTTCATATAACTTAAGGGAGACACTGAAGTGAGAAGTGAGCCCTTCTCAACAGAGTAACAGTGCAGGCTGCTCACCCTGATGTCAAAGATTGCTGCTTCAGGAAGAAAGAGTGTGAATTCTCAGGTTCTCTATGTATTTTAAACAAAATAAAATTTGATTTACAACATTTTTATGTATTTTGAAACATGCCAGAAAATGGAACAGTTCAAGTTTCTGTTGTATTCAGAGTAGAGAAAACATCATGGTCTGGTCAGTAGATATTTATATAATACACGTACTCTTGAAATGGCAGTCCAAGAGCTGTTGCTTGATCATGTAAGGTGGTAAACAATTCCTTCAAACAGAATGCTTTTAAATCCTCTTAACTTTTGTGACTGCTAAGAGCAATCTGAATATCGCAGGTGATTGTCTATACCTGACAAAATAACTCAAGATGTTCTCCATCAACTGTTTGAATATAATTCATGTGCTCTGTGGAAAGCTGACACAATATGTAGCTGGCAGAATTATTTTTTTTTAATGGTTCTAATTTATAAAGAAACAGCGAGCTTATACCTGTGTGGAAACTATGGAGGCATAACAAATTCAGGTGCCCATAATGCTAGTTCAGCTATTTTTCCGATGAGAATCTCACCTCAAGTTCTCTGTATGAAGAAAAGTTTACATTTTTCCCCCTTGGCAAGTAACTTGCAGCATATTTGCTTTGCATAGTCACCTATGTGCATTTATCAGAGCATCAGCAAGGGAGATATTTCCTTATTTCAAAACAATAACAAAAATCCCAAAAGATCATGCAAAAAGTTTTTCTAGGTATTCATTTCTCTTATTCTCTTTTTCTTCATTCAACCTTTTCACATCATGCCCCTATGCACTATTCCCGAATTTTCCCAACCATTTCACTGTGCCTCTCTGAGAAGCACCTGACTCTGTCTTCTCTCAAAGCCCACCTCAGGTCTGCAGTTGGATCACACAATCTTAGAATATCAAGTCCAACTCCCTCTTCCACACAGGACTACCCAAAACTAAACCATACGATTAAGAGCTTCATCCAGACACTCCTTGAACTCTGACAGGCTTGACGCCATGACCATTTTTCTGGGGAAGTGACCCTCTTAGTGAAGAACCTTTTCCTAATGGCCAGTCTGAACTTCCCCTGACACAGCTTCATTCCATTTCCTCATGTCCTATTGTTGGTCACCAGAAAGAGGAGATCAGCACCTTCTCTTCCACTTCCCCCCTCGAGGAAGTTGTAGACTGCGATGAGGTCACCCCTCACCCCTTCTCCAAGCTGAAGAAGCCAAGTGACCCTTCAGCCACTCCTCATAAGTCTTGCCCTTGAGGCCTTTCACCATTGTGGTCACCCTCCTCCGGACACACTCTTAACAGTTTGATGCCCTTACATTGAGGCACCCAAAACTGCACACGGTACTCAAGGTGCGACCACACCAGTGCAATGTAAAGGGGGACAATCACGTCCCTTGACCAGCTCCTTATGCTGTGCTCGATGTCCTGTCCCCAGGACACAGTTGGCCCTTTTTGCTGCCAGGGCACACTGTTGACTCATATTCTACTTCCCATCAACCCAAACCCCCAGATTTCTTTCTGCAGGGCTGCTCATCCCCCAATTTGTATGTATAACCAGAATTACCCCATACCAGGTGGAGAATCTAGCACCTTCTCTTGTTAAATTTCATACAGCTGGTGACAGCTCACAAAGCCCTCCCTTTCCAGACAAAGCAAACGCAGCTCCCCCAGCTCCTCCTCATACAGCATGTGCTCCAGCCCTCCAAATACCTTAGCACCTTTCTGCTGAACTCATTTGTTTGTCAATGTCTATCCCTTACTCCGGGGGATAAAACTGGACAGAATAATCCATATTTTGCTGAAGATTCGTTATTTTCCACAGGCCATATTGGCTGCTGAGATGCAGAAGTTGATCTCAAACAAAAAAGATTACATTTATGCAGCCGCTTTATGAAAAACAGTATCACAGGAACAATTCAAGTGCCAATGAAACGCAATGAGATACATTTGAAATGTATTTCCACGTGGCTGTAGTCTAAGCAGTACAAGAAATGCAAATACCATTATCCTATATATTCAGCTGTTTGATACCAGCATATAATTTTACTCATGTAAGGGACTAAATATTGACTGGAATAAAGTATCTTGTTTTGTCAAATGTGATCATGGGTCAAAATCTTGAGAAGTCTTGGGCAAGAACATTAAGAAAAGTGCTTTTCCCTTAGAATATCCCTTAAAAAGAAAGTACTGTCCCTTATTTTTCATGCTGCTATCCCTTGTTTCCAGCCAAGAAATATGGTTGCTGACTAATCTGTAAGCCAGTAGCGTAGTAATCTTCATAACATACCAGCGATATTGTCCCAGGTATTCATAATAACTGGTTACCAAAGCACTGTTGGCTGAGACTAGAGTTCAATGTCCCAAGAACTGGGACATACACATGAATAAGTTGTGTTAACATAACATTAGTAATTTTATCAGGAAGGCACATCTTGAAGATTGTTGACAAAGAAAGGGTTGTGTGAGGGGCCCCAAAAGTACAAGCAAATGATGATAGTGAAGGTCTTGAAAATCCAGAGACTCGAAGGTATACACCGATCACAGTGGCCAAGTAGTGTTCACTAAAGTAATGCACCCTTGTGAACTAGATAACACTGGGTCTAGGGATAACAAAGAGAACACAGCACAGAATCCAGGAAATGTAAAACAAACCACTTATGGCAAAACTTGGAGACAATGCAAAAATGCTGGTCAGTGAATGAACAGCCAGTAAGTGGACAGTGGCAGCAAATGAATAAACACAACCCTAAGTGAAGCTAAGATCAAAGAGGAAGAAACCTTCACCAGGAAGAACACAGGACACTCACAACTTGCTATAACCACTCACCTATCTTTTTCTGGAGAAGTACGACCCCTCCTGCCCCTTGTTGGCCTTTGGATCTCCAGGGGCACAGACAGGGTAAGCATAACACAAGAGAAAGGAGTAGATAACAGAAAGCTTGTGTACATGAGCTTCAGCTACTTCATTAATAGGAATCAGCAATAATTGGATACTTTGGCTTAAGATATCCAAAGTCATATTAATGGGACTGATAGCAAAGTTTTGAATAGATTTTGCTAGTTCAGTTACACTAAGTAATAAATTTGTGGATCTGTATATAAGGTGAGTTTCTCTCACCCACATAAATCATGAGGAAAGTTGGGTACCCTGAACTTGATGCAGTTATTAAATACTTTGATAAATACCTTTCTCTCCAACGATCACAACTTTGTGATCCCAAATGAGGTTGAACAAGGCTGGAGTCCGTCCAAGAACTTCAGCTCTATTGTTTTCCTATTTACATAAAATAACCTGGCTTGGAAATTTTGGTCAAAAAGAGTGAAACTGGATTTTCTGGGAACTGAAGGGAGATCTAGATAGTTGTTGCTACTCAGAAAGGATGGAAGGCTGCTGGGACTGCACAGATGCTTGCCAGAAACACTTGGTGCCACAAGATGGCAATCACGCATTTCCCACAGCCCTCACTTCGGCAGAAGGTTCCGGAAGTTCAGTAGTATGAAGGAGCAGGAGAGCTACATCACATCAAGGCAATATAAACAAGTCATCTCAGGAAAGCAGAGTCATTATAATGTTGCACAATTTATTCCTTATACTAGTTTATTAAGCTATCTTTATAACAGAAAAGCTACATGAAGTATGGAAACATGAAACTAGATTTACCATCCTAATCCTAGTTTGGCAATTTTCCCATAACACTGGGAACATTCAGGGCTTTGTGATTAGTACTTGTTACTACTGTTAGAACAAATGATTCACTCCCCTAAGGGGGTTTTGGCAAGAGGGAAATGGTGGAAAGCGATAAAAGTGGAAAGCTGGGGAAAAAGCCAGAACTGGTTTAGGAAAAAAAAAAAATATATAGTGATATACATATACACACACACTGTGTATATATTACGTAGTGTGTGTATATATATGCACTGTCTATTTGATCTTTACTACACTATAGTATACATACAGTGCGTGTACATATACATAGTGTGTGTGTTCTGAGACTGCTGCAAAAAACACGAACAAGCACAGTAAAAATTAGTGGATGAGTATAGAAACTGAATTACTAAGTTTCAACATTTAAAATTTCTGTTAGTTTAGTGCAACATCTGGCAAAATAAGTTTGATAAGAAGGATACCTGTATCACCAAAACCAGAAAATGAAATAAGTAGACTTCTGTATTTAAAAAAAATAACCAGGTACACAACTCCAAATCCTGAAGATATTCTCCAGCAACCCAAAATACCAGAGCAGCATTTACTACTTTATGAGATCCCTCCCTCATAAACAAGGAGTCTAGGATAGCATGATTCTCCTCGGAGACCCATTATGATAAATGGTGAATCAAAACCCCTAAAATCTCCATACTGCATGTAAACATCCAAGAAGATATAGGGGTGTCCTTCAGAACGGATTCGCTACAGAGGTTGACTCACCATCTCTCACAGAAGAGGTCTGTCACCATTTGCTACAAGACTGGATGAAATGCATACATAGACCAACTTCAGTCTGTACCCAAACAACTACATACACTTATATGCAAGCTATAGGAAACCTATAGATGATAATTTGGATGTATACAGCTAAATCAAAGGGATGGTGGGCTTTGCTCGACAAAAAGAGATGTCAATATAGTACTGACTAAGTTCCTGTCATGTGCTGCTTTTCACTAGCACATCAAAGCCACCAAATATGCCTATGTCTGCATGGCAACAGCGATGGAATTTTATTCTTCTAATTAAAATTATACTGATCCCCTGAGAGAAATAAGCACGACAAAACAACTCTTGACAGTATTAGTGGCCTGAGAACAAGATTATTATTCAGTAAATTAATTGTGTACATTTTGCTCATCAGTAGACAAATCATATTCATGATTTATTGTCAATAGACAGATTTTTAATGCATTTTACTTTTTTCCTCCAGCTGTACAGCCTCCCAACCAGTTAACATAACGATATAAGACAATCTGAAAACAAGACAAGTCAACTTCATCTATATGTTATTAATAGTGTAATTAAAGAGACACAATAGACAAACCTCAAACATTCCTGGTTGAAAATGTGTGTGAGTACCACTTAAGCTTAACTGTATCAGAGGAGAAAAGTTTCTTCCATCCACTCATACCTACTGCACACTGAACTAGTTTCCTCTGTTTACATGGGTGCTTTTAAAAGCCACAGCAGAGAAAAAGAACACATATCCCCACAACCAGAAAATTAAGACCATACATTCACAAAAGTTGCCAGAGCTGTATTACAGAGCCATACTCATGAAGGAAATCTATGTAGCATGCAATTGCTATAAACAAGGTCCTTCAGCTACAGTAACAACTGGATTAATATCACATTTCTCATTAAAACTTTCAAAAACATCCTAAATGCAGCATTCCTCCAGGAAAAGAATAACCTTTACCTGAGTCTCCAAAAATCACTGCAAGGCAGTGTTTCCATATGGATGCTGCAGAAAAAGCACCACCTATGTACTCCACAACATAGATTTTCTTTGGAAGTTTTCTTACATAGATATGAATTCAGCTGGGGCTTAGTTAACTTTACTCTTAAAAATTTACTTTACATTTGTTTAAAGAGGTTTACCTCTAGGAGCCATGGTTTTAGTTTTCTGTCCAGCAGAATATCAAATCCCAGGACTTCAAAGCAGACACTGTCACTTCCTGGTGCTTGCCCTGGCCTGCACATGCGATAAGCATGAAGAACATGTGGTTCTGCAACTATGAGAGTCTTCACTACTAACTCCTGTAGGGATTTTTTTCAGAAAAATTCATCAGGAGAGAAGACACCAGTATATATCAAATTAATGTGTTTTATACTTTAATCTTTTAAATTCCATTAAAGTATCTACTAAAATAAGGTTTAAAATACCACATAATTGGTCTAGAATAAATAAGCTATTCCTATGGAGTAACAGATATATTTTTTATATAGCTCTAGAGTATATTGTTATACTTTCCATAGTACATATGTACTTTTAGATATGTAATAACTTAAATACAAAAAAAACATATTGGGAACAAAGTATAGTATAGCCAATCTTCACCCATTTCTTATTGCAATGTAATTTTCAATAAATATTCTCAGAATCATACATACAGATGGTGCCTAAGCTCTAACAATCTTAGGCCTGTTCCTCACCTAAAGACACCTGGTAACATAACCACTGACTTCAACAGCGCAGGTTCAAGTCCACAGATATATGCAATGCTGACCATAATTTTGTAAATATTCACACATAAAATGCACTTTACACTCTAGAAAAGTCTCCAAGAATTTAAATGGGATAGTTCCTTTGTATCATACTACTTATGTGAATAACTGTTTGAAAGGGCTTTTGTCTCTCAGAAGTTTAACATTAAATTTATAATCACACTCTGAATTTAGTCTTTTAAAAAAAACATAACCATTTCAAGTATGTCCTTTGTGGCATGCATGGCTGAGAATGTGGATTAATAAAGTTTCAAAAATCATTCTGGATTCCACTAAAGTGCATGGCAGAAGCAACTAATTTTGTAAGAATACACAAAATAAAGTGTATTAGTTTTATCTTACTGAAATATCACTCCAGAATTTGGAGACATCAAGATTATTTGTTTCTAGAAACTCGGTAAACCATTTTATGGAGCGTTTGCTTCCTTTGTCTTCTGTTTCATCCCGTT
This sequence comes from Strix aluco, assembly GCF_031877795.1. Classification (NCBI taxonomy): domain Eukaryota; kingdom Metazoa; phylum Chordata; class Aves; order Strigiformes; family Strigidae; genus Strix; species Strix aluco. The sequence goes on from NC_133938.1 coordinate 16,215,138, forward strand.
CAAAGTGTTCATTATGTTTATTGACAGAGTAGTTAGTCAGATGCATATACAATTGACTCTAAAAAAAGGGAGAAAAGACATTAAAAAAACCCCTTAAATACAACTCTAGAATGGTCAATTCAAAATAATTAAAAGAAAAAAATACTTAAATCAATAATTACATAGTCAAACAGTTCCTATTTACAAATATACTCATGCAGATTTAGCGTTTCTGATTCTTGGAGATTTCATCTACTAAATGTTCGAGGCTGCTTATAACAAAACCTGTGCTCGCATTTAAGCCAGTTGAAGTCAACTGCCCTACCACTCAACATCTGGTTAGGCAATATGATATATCTGCTATTTTTACAGGTCGTATATAAACAGCTACCTAAAAATGTGAAGAGCAATTATCATAACTTACAGAATTATTACACTCCGCAAGAAGCAAACAATAAAGATGATATTTTGAAGTGCTACTTTAAAAGTGCTAAAAAACACTCTGGCATCTGTTTCATAGACAATCCCACATTTCAGTTTTCACTGTACTTTATTTATGAGAAATGTTCTCATTATAGTGATACTTTAAAATATCTTTTACATATAAACTCATATGCCATGTTGGTATCTGCCAAAATTGCTCATTTTTGACTGGCTGGTAGCCATACATCAGAGGGAGGTAAATTTCAAGATATACATCATATAAATGACTGAGTGCTATAGTTCCTTTATGGAGCAAAATGTCACCAGCAATAGATTCATGTTACCAGTTGCATTTAAAAAAAAAAAAAAGAATATTATCTTTCCAAGGCCAATCTATAAATCATGATTTGTATGTTTACATCACTTCCAGTACAGATATTCAGCTTTCCATTTCACTACTATGATGACTGTCCTCACCACAGTGACAGTCCTCTGTCATGTTTGATTCCTTACTTGAGTGTAATTGATATTCTAAGCTGACCATAAGCCTTCTGTTCCAATTCGTTTTTGATAAAACAGCCAATAGATAACACAAGCCTTCTGCTGTCATTTATTTCACTGCACTTACTTATGTTTAAAAAAACCTTAATGAAATTAACAAAACCAATCAATGTAATTGCAGGCTAATTAACAATATATTGTATTAGCACTGCAAGTAATGAATTTCTCCCATGGTTTCCAATTACTACTCTGAGAATCATTCTGAAACCTATTGGGTTTGGGTCATTATAACTGTGATCTTCACATGAAATTCAAATTATTTCAGACAAAAGCAGTTCTTTTTCAGACCACCAAAAAAAAAAAGTGTTTTGTTAAACATCTGAACTAATCTTTCATCTGAAGTTATCTGGAACAATGTCACTGTGGAACCACAATGTCATCCAAAGAACAATGTCATTAGTGATAAGCCAGGTTATTTCATACAATAGACAAACTACAACATGAACAGTTGTGAGAACACAGAAACAACTGCCTGTTCTGTTTATCTCCTCAGAGCATATTTCAGTGCTGCTAATGCTGAGATTAGTAACAATAAAAAAAATATTAAAAGCAAACTATTCCAAATATAATATTGGAACTCTTCCAAATATACCATTTGTACTGGGCTCCAAATTATACCTGCATTCTTCAAAGGTGCCCTAAGATATAGTGACAATTTTAAGTGACAAGTAGGGAAGAAGGCTCTCCATGTGTTGTCTATTGCGTAATTACAATGAAGCAGCTCTAAAAGTATATGGTATGGAAAAAGAAAGACACGGTAGCAACAGAGTACAGAGTGAGGTATAAGAAACTCAAGTCTACTGATGCCTTCCAGTGCTTCAGATCTACTTCTTTCTTAACAGACATCTGCACTTTGGTCTCCACCAGAAGAGAGGTTACACCTCTCAACAGGGGAAGATGCTATAAGTGAACAGGAGAATTAAAGTGTCCAAAAACTTTGGCACATCCCTTAACATTTCTGGGTTCTCTGCAAGTTTACAGGCCGCCCTGCTGCATTGTCCTAGAGTTGTCAAGAACATACTCCTTTCCCTGCTGAAGTGGTCACTGACAAACAGCACCAACAGCAGATTCCCTCATGTTCAGGGACTGCAGTGACCACTCATGCACTGGTCTTTAGTAGCACTGTTTCTGTTTTCTGCACAGGTTCCCAACACAATGGCTCAAACACTGCAGGATCCTCAGCAGAAGCTCTAAACTTCAGTGATGTTAAACAATGATCCAGCAGGAGAGAAACCTTATCCCCACTCCACCCCAAACTAAGTCTCAGATAAATACAAAAGCAATGTAACTGTTCTTGAAATTATTTTCTTTACTTGATTTTTTCTGGGTTGAATGACAGTAATTGACATCGTTTACTTTCTTTTAGGAAATATTTAAACTCTTTAGCATACACACATGAGAAGTCATATAAAATTTCTATACAGAAGCAATAATATGGCTATACTTGTGATTTTGATACAAAAGCATGAGTTAAATACCTTTCATTCTAATTTTTTCTCTTCAGTGACAATGCAAAAGTTCAGCCAGATGAATACCAAATTAAGTCTCATGTCACAACTTATTTTACTTCCTCCAAACACTACACAGGTAAAAGTCTACATTCTAATTTATTGCTTATGCATGAACTCCAACTTACCAAATTTGAGTCACTGGGGGGATGATACTTTTCTGTGCCCATTCTCACCAGTCCATCATGATATAAAAATACTTTTAATGGATCACAGGAGGTTACAAGAATATACACACGTAAATCAAATTTGTAGCCTTCCATAAGAAATGGTTTGTCAAGATATTCCTGAACAATCAAGTGATCCTGAGCTTGTAACTTTTCTCCATTTCTTATTAAAGAGATCCTAGTAAAAACAGAAGTTATTTTAAAAACATGGAACTTTGACATTACTCTTCAAAATAGATTTTCACGGTCATCCAGCCAGGTAGCGAGGCTAAAGTCTACCTACAGAAAGAAACTTGCATATCCGATTTGTAGGGTAGAGAAAAAGTCCCATTCACTTACACGGCTTTTGGTTTCCTGTCCTTTATGGTGCTTCACTGGATGAAAAAAGGCAATGAGCCATTTCAAAATAACTTTCTGCTTTCTTTGGTTCAACAGTTTGTAATAATGGGTTCCCTCTACACTTAGAAATTGTTTGGCAGAACGACCAGTCCCCAGCTTCTGTGATTATTCCCCATGAAGCTCTAAAAATAGGCTTCCAGTCTTTGTCACAACTTCTGCCCGAGGTACAGGTTGCAAAGAACTTTCAGTGCTAACCTTAGTGATGATGTTTGCTAAAGCAGGACACTGATCAGTATGAATAAGGATAGGATAGGATAGATGAAGCTCAGTATTTCTATATTCCAGTTTCCCCACATCAGAATGAAAAATGGTCTATATACAGACTATAAACACGCAGTACCTAACTACACAGGCTTTTAAGTAACTGTAATAGCTAATATTTTTCAGTTCATAATTATTAACCCTGAATTCCCATAGCTTTGTTGCCTTAATCTTACCCACTATTATTTATAATACATTTCAGTGTTCTGGTGCTGAATACTCCTAACATACTGAAGTACTTTCCAGGCATTTCTCTGGATTATGCTGCGACCTTTCCCTTCAGCTTATCTTTGCCCTTATCAAGAGGACTAAAAAAACAAGAAAACTGAAAAGTTTGGGGGCTTTGCTTTTACAGTAATTCCAATATATTTTTAAGAACTAAGAGCTTTACTATACTGTATAATCCAAATTGATATTAGAAGCAAGAAAAGCTAAAATTGAAATATTTAAAAACAAAAACAGAGTTAAGAATCAAATTGCAATATTTATCTCATTGTTTTTTACTGTGCAGCCCTGTCACAGGCAAAACTGTTTCAACTAAACTGCAGGTCACAGTCTCTTCAAGGGTGTCCCTCCTCCGGCATGGGTATCACCTCCTTCCAAGAGTGCTCCTCCAGCCACACCCCCAACAGTGTCTCCTCTGTTTCTCCCACACCTCATGGCTGCTACTCTTAAATATGTTTGTGCTTCTCTGACTGGCTGCAGTTTTGACATGCAGAGGAGGGGTTCGGCTGGTCTCAGAGCTGTGGAAGACACTGACTTTCTCTCACATGACCACCCTACAGCCCACAGCCACCCAAACTCTGCCATTTATACCCAATACAAACTCACTCCTAAGGCTAAGCACAACATATTAATATATTTTTTAGATAAATTAATAACAAAAATAATCCTGATCTTAAGAATTATTCGAGCTTCATCAGAAAATGCATTCCCTAATTATACCACATTCAGAACAACATTAAAATACCACTGTGATTTAGCTTTATATTTTAGCTGTTTCTGCTTTTTAAGCATTTGTCCAATACATGAACTTTCATACGTCATACAACTGGAAATACAATCTTCTTACTAATACACAGCTTCTGTTAAGGTTGTAAATAGCATTAGATTTCACCTTTAATGGGTAAGACGACTGAAGCTAACATGCAACTCACCCATGTCCCATTGCACCGTTAGCTGGTTTGACTATGAAAGTTTTCTGTCTACGTTTCTTCTTCAGTTCTTTTACATAGTTCTGAAACTGTGTGTATTCTGCAGGGAAGATCCATGTTCGAGGAATAAAACTGTACTCCTGAGGCTGACTCTTGATCATTCTGCAAAAAAGTGTAATTGAGTTAAAATCTTTTAACTACTTTGATGTTTCAATCCTCAGGATTAAAAACCATTTACAACAATTTGACAAGAAATCTTTTTTAGCAAAATGCTGTAATATGAAAGCAAACTTGTGCAGTTGTTTAAGAATAGTTAGAGCTCTATAACATACTTGCATGCATACTTTAGAACAACAAAAGCAGACTATCCTGTGCGGTTTTGCTTATCGTATTCGCTAATTATGTTACTGGCATCCATCTCGCTCCTGTTACAGTTTTTGTTCAGTAACTCAGATGATTTAATGCTATTCCTATTCTTATAAATATTAAACTTGTAATAGACCATTTGATTATAGATCTTTCCTTACCCAATAGATTCCTAGATTCCTGTTCCTATATTCTTTTTCTTTCTTTTCCTTGAGAGGGGTGGAGATATTTGGCAAGTATTTTAATTTTCATACAGGTATGTCTTTGGGGATGTATGAGGATCACCACACACAAAAAGAGGACCTGGGATATTTGGAGTTTCTTCATGGGTGCAAAAAATATTAACAACAAGGACTGAATTTAAAATTAAAATGTAAGCGATTTAAGAAGTTTTTTGTGTCTTTCTAGTCTTTTCAAGGATTTTCAAAAGTAAGGAATTGTAGTAAATATACTTTGACACAGGCCAAGCAACTGCTCATGCACCTCCAGCATAGGGCAAAACACACAAGCTTGGATTTGTGTTTGGTACCAGCATATTGTGATTAAGATTCCCTGAGCACCTTATTTAGTCAAAAGAAAGCAAAGAAATACAAAGCAAGACAAGGGGAGGAAAAAAATAGAACTAAACAAAAATAAAGTTACGACATCATAGGGAACAATCTCTGAAACTGAATCTGATTAAAGGATGCAGCAAGGTCCTGATCTCCCTACTTTAATGGTTGTGGCAGCAGAGGTAGTGAGGATAACTCATTTTATAGCTCTGTTGTCTGTGCAGAAAAGACAAATAGAAGAGGAAAAATGGTAGAAAATTCAGTTTGAAGTTTCCGTCACCCAAAGCTGTGCATCTGGCAGATAGGAAGCATATACCCACACCAGACTGGCAGTATGGGCTGGATAGATATGGGTTAGCTTTAAACAAAGAAGGTTTAATACTGATTAACAGCCAAGTTATAGGAGCAATGTGGACTTGATGGTACTATGCAGATTGGTATACCATAGTTCACGGCAGAATAAATTTATTCTTTGCTGAGTCAAATACTGGTGCAGATAGCTTGTTTCAGAATACCTGAAACTTCATACACAACCTCATATGAAAATAATTCAGGTAACTCGAAACTACTCTGTAGCATAGGGTGGACACATGTAAAATACAAATATCCACAGACCAAAAGAAAATGACTGGATGTTTAAAAATAAATTAACTGATATCAGAGGTTCCCCACTTTAATTTTTTTTAAAAATGGCACTATGATGAATTTTAATACTTTTTAATTAATTACAGATTTAGGTATACTTCTCCTTTTGTAACAAAAACTAATAGCATCAGGATAACTTAAATGTAAAAGAGACTTACAATATCATTTCAATTTTTCATTTCTGCTTTGAGCCTACATAACACTCCTGATGCAGCATAAGACACTTTTTCTTTAAGTGGCTCACATACTAATGGAAAAAACAGGGCCACCAACCACATCTGTAAGGCTAGGACTGTAGCCAAGCTCAACTGGTATAATAGATACACTGTCACCAAATTGTTTAGCCAACTACCCAACAAACACTCTGCAGAAACCACAATAGCTACAGTAGTCTTGAAGTACTGCATGAGGTTCAGTGCTTCTGCAGCTTCATTGTAACTATTATTTTTACAAATCTGGTTTTATGAAAGCCACCAAATATTTAGAAAAAGGTATAAAAAACATAAATAGATATTATAATTCATGATTCATGCATATTTTTAAACTACTCTCCATCTGCTATATATTTACAAATGTTATTACCTTGCTAACTGAATAGCTTATCTAGGCAGAACTTATCTTATTTTTAGGCAAAAAGCAATTTCTGTGTTAAGCTTCCACTCCTCTCCAAATTATTTATCATATGCATTCTGAAGTGTTACATGACAGAGACATGTCATTCAACTTACTCGCAGGTTTCAATACACAGACCCCCTACTCAATGAATATAGCTTCATGGTATTCTAGATATATTATTTCGTGACTGTAAGTACATGAGTTCTGTATCCCTTCTTCTATCTTATGCATAACTGGATAGACTACAAACACTTAATAATATGAAGCGAAATACTTAACCATTGTTTACAAGTTCTGGTCCTCACTAAAACTTCCAATGAAAGAATTCAGCTCTGTTCTTTCCCTGCTTGGCCCTATTCAGAAATGGGAACATCATCAAGTAGCTTGCGGAATCAAGACCTATTCCATTACAATAGCCCTATTTTCCAGCACATCTGCTATCCACTGCTGTGGGTAACCACTTTTTCACTGTGCTGTTCTATCATTTAGCATTTGCAGTCCTTACCAGGAGGTCTGAGAATTAAACAGCAAATTATTGTTCTTCTGACTGCTATTTTAGCTCACAGATGTGGTCAGTCTGTGCTCGTTTCTCAGAGTGTTTTCTGTGCAAAAGAATCAAAGGTGCTGAACGAAACATAGTCTACTAAAGACATGACTTGTCAGTCTAATAACACAGGTTCCGCTGCCTAAGTTTCAAGATCCTCTGACTTCTCAAGCATGAAAGGAGGTTAGTGGGTAGGTATGGATGAGAACAATTCTTGGTCCATGATAGTTCACAAACCTTTTAAACATAAGCAACAAAGGTGCTGCAAAGAAGACTCTGATACATGCATCTGTTCCCCTTCCCATTCATCCTGTACACCACCTCCCCCGCTTACTGTATTCATTCTGTAACCCCACTTATCCTTCACATGAGGAGATCTCATCTAAGAGACCATTTACAGAAATTAAGATCTAGTTGGCCCTACAATGGAACCTCTATTTTTTTTTCTTTTCTGTGTTCTGATTATTCCCCTTGAAAACAACGCCTGTGCCTCCTTTTGTTCTCAGTTACATTCCTGCTTCTATCTGCTCATTACTCTGTGTCCCTACACTTTCTGTGCTGGGTTGTCTTCTTTGATATTACACACACTACACATTACACCACTCCATTCCACCATTCTGCATGTGAAAACCGCATTGACCCGTGATCCAGAGTGCCTGGATATTGACTGTAATTCCTGAAGTGCAATTCCTCCTGAATAGCATTTGCCTCTCAAGAGTCCAGTAGATTTGTCCTTTTACTCCATTCCCAACAGCTTGCATAAAATGGAAGGGTTGAGATCAGTATAACAACAAAGGTAGAAGTAAAAGAAAAGTCTACACTCCACCAGTTCTCAGCCGTTGTTTCATGACTCCCAATGCAGCTATTCCATATGACTCAGTGACAGGAATAGAAAAGACTGCATGCAGCAGAAAAGCAAGAGAACAGAATTAGCGTTTCTGCACAATCCCGTTCTAATAAATTTTAAGACACAACAGCAGCTGTATGGAACAAAATCCTCAACTACAGACAACAGCCTGCCCAACCATGTATCCCAGCTGACTTGGGATTTCACATACATACGTCTGTTTCATAAGCAGTCTCAAGGCATATCATTCTGATTTTTATAAATTATGAATAGTAAGTATTGAATTGTGAGGTTAGTACTGCAAAAAACAGACTGATTAAAACCCTGCTATATATACTGATGTTATGTGAAATCACAACACATATGTTGTGACTTCACAGAGAAATTATTCCCATCTTACCTATAATATGTACTCAGTGTGGAGATTGCACCTTTAAACTGTGTTTGAAACTCAGAATTCAGCAGGTTGAGAGGTATAAACAGACTGTATTTGAAAACAATGTGTGCATGATAACAAAAGCTTTTTGTCCATTTTGCACTTTTTTTAAAAATCACAGAACTGTAGCAATACACAGGGATACCACTGCCTACCAAGCTGACCAATGCTGTTCCACTGTTTCCAGGACCTCTCCAAATAGCTGTTTGCCTCCATGTTCTGTCTCTATGTTTTCACTTTGAGTTTTAGTCTGGAAAGGGCAGTGAAAAGTGTTTGTGTAGCATTTATTGACACAAGGGTGTCCTGGCCCACATGTAGGAGACGTAGACAACACAGCAGAGCACGTAATATTTGCATCATAATAGTTGCATACATTCTACATGCTATGTGTCATAGTTACAAAACAGAAAAGGAAACTGAGAAAGAGAGAGAGGAGATATCACATTAGTTACATTAATATATGAAAACAAATTCTGTTCTGGTAACAGGAAATGCTGTGTAGGTAACATTGGGGGCCAAAAGATTAGCTCTGTTAATAATTGCTCTTTACACTAATTTAGATTATAAGAATCAAGACATTCACACACATTTATCCCTAAATTCTTCCTTATTGCCAGGCTGTTGAATCATTATTTAGTATTGTTTTCCTACAGGTCTTATTCACAGATTCTCAGCTAGGATAATTCCTCAGAACCCAGTTATTCCACTAGAGTGAGGAGAATTTATAAATAGACAAATGAGCCTCTCTGACTTATTTCTTATATAAACAGTAAGATGCTTCACATTTTTAAAATTTTATCTACACAAAAATAGACTTAATAATAATTTTAAACAAATAATATCCATCCCCATACTAGTTATTTTTTCTGTTCTACCATTACAGGACATACGTATTAAGTGTATTATACAATAATTTGAGGCTCTCCTACATTCTGGAATGCATAGACAGAGAACTGAACCCACATCATTTTCCACTGAAGTCAACTGGAGAGATACAGTAGCCCACACCAATGCTACAGATTCGGGACCAAAGCCAAAGTTTTAAGGAACTTTGGAAATTATTCTTGGTCCTGTCAGCCTCTTAGTAAAAATAAACAAACCTTACAAGCAACAATTCAGTATCGGACTGCATTAAATATTATGGCCAAAAAAATTCTTAATATTAAAAGGAAGATTACTTAGTCATGTTTCTTGCCAGAAAATCCTTCCTGCAGATCTCTCCCATTCCTGGAAAATGGTTGATTCTCTGAGGAAAGAGAAAAAAGAAAGTTGTTTGGGACTTTTTAGTTTTCTTGGCATACCCAATACAACCATTTAAAATGTTCAACTGCATGCTCAGGCAAATAAAATTAGTGTTATGTATAAGTTATCAAAGATAATCTCTCACATTATACTATGCATTCTTAGCAATACTAAAGATGCTGTAAGTTGTATTCTCCTCCACCAACATGAGTATGCCCATTCATTTCATTTCAGGCATGAAAGACGACTATCATGCTCTTATTCACATATTTAGGAACAAAGAATGCTATCAAAGTAATCGTAAAAAAAGGAAATATTTAATCACAGAAACTGTGGAGAGCGCTCTGCTTGTTAAATTACTGCTTAAAAGCTTATGAGCAACTTATAAATGATGTTCTTTCAAGCTCTGATCATTCACAATACCCAACTGGCAGACAAAAACATGAAAGAACAGCCCCAAATATTTAAAAAACATGAAAGAACAGCCCCAAATATTTAAACGCCAGATTCCAATTGGTATGAACAAATAACTCTGGAAAACAGAATAGGATTTTAAAATATGTAGTGGTATAGCCTTACTGCAGTCTGGTTGGTGGTGGTTTGTGTTGGGTTTTTTTTTCCTCTCCATACACATATAACTGACCAAAAGTGACACGTTACTGAACGTTTCAGGAGTGAAGCAATTTACTGAAACATCTCAGAAATCCTAACTACCACTCTACCTGATAGTTCCGAAGCTCAGCAATCTTGTCTTGTTGCACAGCAGAATCACTCCATATAAGATTAGCTGTTTCATCTTCATCACGTGTTTTCACAAATCCCATTTCTCGTATTACTACACGTACTATGGAGAAATCACATACTTAGGGAATATTTTTAATCTCTAAAATAGATTCATTTTCAAAATTTAAATAAATAAATATTTTAATCACTTCCAATATTCAATCTTTTGTCTAAGAACAATGCTAGCACACAAGCTATTATTTATCTTGCAATATTACCATCAGTCTACTGCAAACCTGTCATTACAATGTTACAGCACCTTGTACTGAAGCTGGAATCAGACCACAACCACTGACTGGAACTGTAAAGAGCTTCAGGGCATTCCACAATCATCTAGTAAAAGTCCACTTGCATTGCTTTTAGACTTAATCTTGGCTATCACGTATGTTAATTTTAAACCAATGATGACTATAAGTGTCACTGCAGACAGGGGACAAGAATGCCTCCTTAGTCAAGGTACAATAGTTACAAAAACAAATGCATACATTAATATAAAAAAATAGAAAAGACTGATTATGTGCCAGGCATATCTCAAGTTCTAGAAGAAAAGATTTTTCTGAAGTAGTTCCAAGCATCAAAATACAAAACATTAGTAGATTTTATTGAGAAACTTCTGCATAATAATTAGAGCATTTAACATTAAATTTACACTGTTCATCTTTCAAGGCTTTAAATAAACTTCCAAACACGTAAGTAACTCATAATTAGAGGGTTTTTCCACAGCCTTCTTGATTACTTAAGTTTTTGCATTTTAAGGCCTTTCCCTGAGTAACAAATAGGGATTAATAGATGCAGTGTTCAAAGCTATCAACTCAATGTTACAAAAAAAGAACAAAGGTATCTTACAAAAGAAAATCCTTTGGAAATGTCTCACTGTTAGCTTGATGCTGAGTCCACTAAATCACCTCATTAGTTAGTAATTCACTCACATCAATGGCTATTAGGATGAAAACAAAATGTGTAGCTTCCTACCAATTTCATATTTTGTGCCAGCAACGTTTGCAGTGATGACTCCATTCTTCTTTCTGACTTTTCTTTTAATTGTGCTTTGAAACGGTAGTTCCGAATTCAAAGTCAGAGGAGCAGTTCCATGGTTATCTTTGAAAAATAATGTTGTAACTATCAACATTTTGTATTCAAACATATACAAATGAACTAAAAATACAAACATTTACTTTGCTGCAACTTAGAGGTACATGTATACTGAATAATTAATAGGCTACATTAAAAATCCAAGACTAGCATACCTCCCTCATTAGGCAAGGATGGCATTATAACTTAGGATAGTGCAGAAGCAGAGCCCAAATTCCGTTCCAAGTTCTCAGAAAATAATGGAGCTGTCAAAGACAAATTATTTAAAGCTCCAGTCATATCATTTCAGCCTCTGGTTGTAGCAAATATTAGTTCTGGAATGGATAGATATCTGTGTTAAAAAAAAAAAAGAGAGACTTTGTTATAGAGAAATCCTGAAAAATATAAACAGCAGAAAACTAAATATAGAAAGGCTTTCAACAATAAGTCAAAAGTAATGCTTGTTTTAAAAGATTGATCAAGTCATTATAGATATGAAACTTTGTTCATTACAATTCAATTGGTTTGTTTCTGGGAAAAACAATTTTGCAGTACTAATTTTCAAAATGAGATTATATTTCTTCATTTTCTTCTTTTTATTTTTTTATGGGAGATTTTGGCCATGAAAATAGGTAACACTGAATTCAATCAATACTGCAAACTTGCATCTCCACTAAGTTCATGAATTTATAGCCATTTTAAACCATAATAAAAAATTTTAAATCAGACACATTGTATTATGTGTTTTCAGGTACCAAATGGGAAATAAGTGAAATCACCTTAATAATCTTTTTCCGCTTTTTCATTTTTCAACATTTTTTAAAGCAACTGTCCAATAATCACTTGGGAACACATGGCTGCAGTTTCATGACTGCTTCATGACACAACAGACATAATTTCAAAGACACTTTGCATTGGGAAGTATCTAAATTGTCAGTTTCTAAAATGAGGAATTATTTGCATAAAATGCTATTTTTCATGTCTACACTGATGCAAAATGTCAAACTTTTTTCTCTATGAATACACTACCACATGTGAAAATCCCACATATTAAAAAGTTTTTCAGGCCCAGCTTAAGCACATTAGAACAATGAGCTAAAATACTAGGAAAAAACCTTCAGGAATAAAAACACTTCTAAACACACTGCTACATGATTTCAGGCATGCAGCACTGTTATAACAAAGTCTGCAAGGAAACAAATGCTGTCTTTGGCAGGCTGCCTCAAACAAATCTACAAGTTTTTGAAATATATACAATATAAGTTACTGATTTTTAAATGCTTTCATTTCTTTTCTGCAATGATATGTGTGGCTAAAGATTGGTTTATATTGGCACTTGTGGTGATTGCAAAACTTATTTAAAATAGCTTTATCTAGAGCACAAGGAATTTCTTCTGCTATAAATAGCAGAAAATTACAGTAAAGTCAAATTCAGACATGACTTATGATGCAAAACATATTTGGTCATAAGATTGGACAAGATGTGCATTAGCAAAATTACCAAATCTTTACTTATAAATCCTCATTTTTTATTTGCATGTGTGTGTGTACACAGATATCAGAGAGAGAAATAGAGAGATACAATTATATTCTCAACAAGTCACTCTGTTGGTAAGAAAATACAGAAGCAGATACCTTGAGCTGCAAGATCTTATTGTCTTTCAAGAGAGAAATTTACCCTTAACAGTCCATTAACACAAAAGGATAAAAAGAACAGATTATAGATCTTTTATGACTGTCACCAATGTACTAGGGGGCAAATTCCGCTTTGTAATAAGACAACCAAATCTCCCTCATGTCCATTTAGTGGAGTGCTACTAATTAACACCAAAATGTGACCCTGTGTATTTATCCAGAAAGTAAGAACAGGAGAGGTTTTATACACAGATACAATGTTTGACAGCATAGCAGTTAACACCCAGCCATACCTACTTGCAACATACTTTACTGAACCAGAATTCGCTAAGAAAATCCCCCAAATTGAACTGAAACTGGCAGGTCATTTTGAAGTTTTAATGTTTTGGGTGCCATCATCTGAGAAAGTGGCTTGAAAGTCCTCCTGCCTCCTGGCCTACTAAAAGTAGATGCAGAGATGGGAAAGCAAAGCATTCATCATCCTTAAAACCACTGTGAAGGAAAAGCAGTGCTGGGCACAGTGACTCACTGAATATTGCATGTTATCTGTTTCTCAAGCTAAGAATACCACCAGAGTACATGACATGTTTAGTTCCTGAGAGTAATACTGAAGTACATCTGTTAGCCAATTAAGGACATCTATGCACATACACAGCAGTTGTGCCTCCACTGTACTGGCTAAAAACTTTAAACAAATTTGGTAGAATGTCAAGACAAATAGTATTCCCTGTAATGTCAGCCCTTACTAACACAGCATGATTTACAAGCTATGATATGGTAATAAAAACCAAGCCGCTCATAGAACTTTCATTCAGCTTATAGTAACAGAAAAATATCTGCCCAAAGTTACTATAACACACTGTATTCTGAAGGCAGACCATAAAGCTCCAAACCACACCACAGTGTTGAATTATTGTTTTTCTTTATATAGAAACTATTCTACTCTTTTGAGAATAGTCTTTAAGGTTTAAATAGAAAGCATCAACACTCAAGGTCCATGACTTTCAACCAGTCAACTTGTTAGCACACATCATGAGTTGACGGTAAAGATTTATGGTCACCTTTGTTCTATAGACAGTTAGAAGTTTGTCCATATGGAAAACAAAGTAATTGGACTCTCATAAAAATCTCTATAAACTGACCACTGAAGTAACTCTTTCTTGACAAGATTATGGATGACAATTTTTATCACCAGAGTTGAACCATGTACTCCTCTAATGATGTCAAATCTTGTTAAAGACACACACAGTCTATTTGTCAAATCCTGATTTAAACTGAACTCTTCAAAGACAAAAGGGATCATTACTGCACTCTGTATTTATACGTACTCTAGGGTATTGACTTTTCACAAGCACTGTCTTATACCAATAAAGTTAAACTGTATTCTGCCTTAAGCTTATATATAATAATTCAAAACTGGTTTACAATTGCTTAAGTCACCGATCTCCAAATAACCATTTCACTGAATACCAAAACACCAGCAGTTCTAAATCAGTAGTTTTCAAAACTATTTGACATAGGATGCAGTCCTTTCCTTTGTTCCTACTGGATCCATCTCCTTCCAAAGGGCAAATACAGCGCCACTGAAATTGGACAGTCTCAGCTTTTCTTCCCATCATGTCAAGTGACAGATGAGAGGTACAGCATCTCATCTGGGCAAATATATTACACTAGCTGTGAGTTGCAGGCTAAACCATGGGACCAGTAGACTTGCTCCTGCTTAGACCTCCAGGCTTTGTATGTCCCCAGGGCAGTACCACAAGAAGTTCCAATTCTACAGCAAGAAAACCTAAGATCAGGCTACTGAGGAAGCTGCAATCCTCTCAAGTACACCGCAACTGTTCCTCAGACTATGCTTGAGATGAGCAGTTCTCTAACTGGGGGAATGGGTCACTTGGGAGAGATGGGAATACATCTCAGAGAGAAATAAATGAAGGGCTGCTGCTGAGGGGAGGGAGCTGGAAGGAGAGAGGCACACACTGACAGAGCACTGAGACACAGCAGTGTCACAGGCCCTGGCAGCCATGAGCTCCCACATGTCTTTCCTCTTTTTGACTTCTGTACAGCAGAAACCACCCCAGAGCTACCGCATTCTCTGACCCAGGTCCTCCCCAGGCACCTTCTTCGAGCTCACATCTCTTGACTTGTTCTTATTACCCTGCCCTACTCCCAGGTCAGAGCACAGTTGTCTCAGGCACGCTGAAGAAAAAGACTGCTTTGCAGGCAGCCGCTGCAGTCCCGACGGAATTTCCAGGTACAGGGGCAAATCTTATTGCAGGGCCCACCGGATCATGCAACAGCACCAGCAACAGTGTTGTCAGGTTATGATTACATCAAATTCTGAGCCAGTTCTTATAACTCCGACAACTTTTTACTTATAAAATAAGCATAACCTATAACCTGCATTCAGCTACAACAATGTAGAGGCATATCTCTCTAGTAACCTACCTGAAAGGCCTGTTTCTAAGAGATTGCTTTTAATAACATGGAAGAAAGTATTCTATTTCCAAACTGGGACTGACAGAGCTTGCTTAACCTTCACAAGTCAGCAATTGGGAATCTCTGAATTCACACTCAGACAGAAAAGGATCATAGTTTCTGCTGTATATACCATTTCCCTCCTAAAATTATGATATACACAAATTGGTGAAGGTTTGTTGCTCACCCATACTGATTCGAAATAGTTAACCTACAAATGGAGAAAGACTTGTGAAGAAGAAATGATAACATCATCAACAGGTTAGCACATTCTTATACAAACAAGCACTTTGAATAAAAGTGTTCTATGGAAAAAAAAAAAAAAAGATTAGATGTTATCTTTACTGTTGCCTGGCAAAGGTGTGAGAGAGCCAGCAAGAGAGATGCACTGCACACAGTCCTGTCCTAGAAATTGACAAAAGGGGGATAGAAAAGAAAAAAAAAAAGGCAGCTTCCTTCCTCCAGGGACAGCAGAGGTAGGATACTCTTCCAGGAGAGGGAAGTGTTGCACACAGGCAGGGACCAAAGCAGATACTTGAGTCCATCTAAGGGAACAGTTTGAGCAAGGTACAAGGATGCCTGGGTGAAGGACAGGGGACAGTGGGAAGAAGCAGTTTCACAGTTAACAGCATGATCCATGTTTCCTTGATAACAAGTTGCAATATATTGTCAAAAATTAAAATTTAAGAGGTTTTTTTGCTATTACACAAATTACGCATAAGAAGTTAGTAAACTGCCTGAAAAATATTCTTCTGGCCTAGATTATACAGAAGTATTTTTGAACAAATCCCTTTTTTATTTTCTAATTTATTTGCTCCATACTGCTCACAAGTGGCCTCTGCCTTTCACAATCCTTCACTTTACATCCTGATGCAGTGTGGAGCTGAAAAGGTTATTTCTAATCTCTAAATAGGAATTGCATGGCATCAGACCCTTTTTTTTTTTCCTCAAAGAGTAAGCGTCCCAGAAAAAGGTTGAATTAATCAGATCAAAATAGAGAATGGGGAGTCAAATTCAAACTTAAAATAAAGTGGTGCAACTTGAGAATCTATTCCAAAGAACATTCAAGTCAATGAGATTCTTCAAGCTATTTTGGATCATACCAGTAACTATGAAACCACTACTGTGTACCCTAGCAAAAAGAGACTAGATTGCATATGCGCATTCTAAATAGATTTAATCTATTTAAGCATTAAGAATGGTAGAATCATCTACTATCAAAATACTCCATGTTCCAAAGCAGAGACAAACACTGTATCACTCAATGTACTGTTTTTAATGAACCTCTTCCCTCCTTCTAGCTATTGTGACGCTACTGGTGACCAGTTTGAAAAGCTCCATGAGTTATGCATGTGCTTAACTTTACATATATGAACTGAAAATGTGACTTCAGATTTTAAGCGATGGCACATACGACAAGACCTCTCAAAGACAACACACATTTCTTAAGTGTCTTCCTATTTACCTAAGTAAAATGCTACAAAAACTGGACTGTCAGTTTTATTTTAATTTCCTGCATTCTTTGTGTACAGACAAGTAAACACTCACCAACAGTGGATATTTTAGAATAGATTTTAAAACTATCAGACTGCTTTCCTCTGAGACCATTATTGCAATTTACTCAATGCTGTCAAAAGTGTCTGGAAATGCTCAGTAGCTGTGAAGAAATCCACAAAGCTCCTGACATAAGGAGCTTTCACTCTAAAATGGAGACCCACTGAAGATACAGTTACAGAACTTGGCAGATGACCATAGGGACAGAAGGACAACATCGCATCACTGCAATCCCCACTTCCCAATCAGCTGGAAAATTAAAATAACAAAAATTTCAGGGAAACATGAAAAAGAAGTGAATCAGAGCACTGACCTAGCAAGCATGTGAGTTCTGGTTCATTTTTCAATCTAAACCTAAATAATTAAGTTTTCTGCTCCCTTAGATCTTAGGGTATGAGAGTCTAGATACACCATAGTGAGGGGTTTGTCATTTATTAGTTATACAAAATTATAATCCACTGTTGATCTGGAATTAAACTATAAAATCCAGATTGAAAATGAGATTAAGACATTAACAGAAATTACAATAGAGAAAAATGCGTTTTTCAGTACCAAATAGCAAAGTAGTAGCAATTTGCAGTAATTAAACTGCGGAATTAAAAGCCTCATACCCCTTCACGATTCTTTTTCATGTGTCTTGACAAAATGTATGTTGAAGTGTTCCTGCTACAAGCAAGCATAGGCGAGCAGTTTTATTGTAACATGCTAAGAGAACAATTTGGTGGCAAGTTCTCACTCCTACAGATAAATTCTAAACGCAAGAAGCAGTCCTCATTTTGAAGCTCCATGTGTCAAAGTGATAAGCTTGTTTTTAAAAGGCTATCCGTCAGCAGGCTTAAAAATGCATACACATCAGGGTTTGGTTCAAAATATTCTGAAGTCAAATGAAATCTATTAATTTCAACACCCTTCACTCTCACCATCAAGTGAGATGAGACGTTTATTCAGCAGTTCTTTCCGATAAAGAGAATGTACAGAGTTCTCAGGTGTTTGATTTGCTGGAGACAGCTATAAGCTACACAAGAAAACAAACAGCAAGATTTACACAACTTAAAACTTTTTTGAATCATGTAGTTCTGTAAAACAATTCTCCGAAGTAGTTCATCCAAATAGACAGCATTTCTAAAACTTCCAAAATTTCCCTAAACTACCAAGCTACCAAAATGACCAAACCAAGCTATAACAGCACTCTACCACTGAATCCATAAGTTACAGTTACTTTAGTGTGTTTAACCTTACAACTGCCATTTCCCATCTGAGACCCCAATCAGTAAAAGCCCTAGAATCAGTCTTATCCTTCTCCAACACAGCTTATATAATAAACATAACTTTACAATGCCTGAAAGCATAAACTATTCTGACCCTTCCAGTCTACCTTCAAAACAATGCAAAGCAGAGTCTGCATTACAATTGTGAACCTGTATCTTTTGCTGGAGAACATAAAAGGTGTGTTATCTTAAATGGTTGGAGTCTGGTCAGAAGACAACCCATCAGTGCCAGCTCTGAGGCTCAGTCGCACACATCAGCACAGAGCCCCAGGAGCTTTGCAGTCTCAGTTCATGGGAGATTTTCTTTTGGTCTTTCCTGACTTTGCACTTCACAGCTTTGAGCTGAGTTCTTTCGTTGTTTATTATCACAAAAGGTCTATGAAATGGTAAGTATATATCCCTGATTAAGAAAACAGGACATGTATTAGAAGCTGTTAAGATGGTGGAAATGTCACAAGAGCTTCATAGGAATTAATCATTTCCTACTCATAATATACAGAGATCAGAATTGGGCACAGAAGCAATTCTTTTCTTTTCAGTGTTGTCTTGAAGCAATATTGCTTCTTTTTGCATTCATCCATTTTCCAAAAGGAAATTTCAAATCCTTGGCCAAATTTAAATCAATGTCAAAGCTTTCAGAGCTGAAGATTGATTTTCTCTTAAAAAATGACCTCCAAAGTGTCTTTCATAGCAGAGCACACAATGTGACTATCTGTTGGCTCATTCTCACCCTTCAAAAGACCTTTCTAATGTGATAACATATTTCAGACAGTTAGCAAATTGAGTACTATAGAGTTTCATAGTTATGTTCTGAATATTGAAAGAGAGGGCCATCAAAGAAAATGAGACGGAATTAGAAGACTACAATAAAAAGGGCAATGCTTGAACCTTTTTCTTGTTCAGTAAAACACAGGAAATACATTAATTGACAAGGCAAGTGAAAAGAAACTGTATGACTTACAAATCAATAATTCATAAATAAAATGCAGGGAACTTAATAAACATCACTTAGTATTCATAATGGCAAGGAAAAATACTGACAAAATAGTCTAAACAACCCAAAGTGTAACGATATTCTTTATATAGTAAAATCTTAATTTCAGAAAACTTACACCTGCATCACTTGCTGCAAAAAAAAAAAAATACCAGCTTTAATGTTCTACTCTCAGCAAAAGCACAGACAATGCATAGATCTCGTAGTAATGTTCACCACTTCAGTAAGTGTTGATAACACCATAAATCTGTCAGCAGGACAGCGTTTCACTAACTCTAGAACAGAAAGCATTCCTAGCCCCTGATCACAATAAGCTCCACTGAACACTGTTGAATGGAATGGATCACTATTTATTGTAACTACCTAGCTCAGCAACATCAATAATCATTCCACCTTCATTTAAAACAGCGTTGGAGTGAGTTTCTAGGCATTTTCAGCCTAGAAACATACCCTATGTTAGAGTGTATTGGCCACATCACCTCTGCAAGCGACAGCCAAGTGGCATGATACCTACCACCCATAGGAGGGCTGGACCCTGTCACCTCAAATGAAGCATGACCTTTAAAGAAAACACCTGAAAGACCCTTGTTTGATTTGTCTTGGGGACCATAAGTCAAGGAAGCCCTGCTGACTGCCAGACTGGAACACACTAAGGGCCAGTGCTCTTTGTCGTGAGACAGCCATGGCCACTAAGGAAAGAAATAGAGATGATAATGTAAAATAATGATTATGTGTAAGAGTAATATTGAAGTCTGACCATTAACAGGGTGGTTTTGGTAGGGGAAAGGGTAAACAAGGGAGACTTAGGAGAGGAATTGAGTAGTGGCACCTGTGGGAACATCCCTGCTCTGCTTTTGACTTTGCAATGTGCCATCCATGTTCTTTATTACAGCATGTCAACCTACATCAACACGTATTACAGGGTGTTTTGAATTGTGTACACAACACACTAATCACTGCTGGAATTAAACTATTCCTTTCTTTTTCTGTCATTCACGTGTCAAAAGATTTACTTCTCTAGCAAGAGCTAAAGATCTTAGGGATCTACAAGATAAGACAATTTAACATTTTACATATATCAGCATAGATGACTTAGTATAACAGAAAAAGCACTAATCCTTTAATGAAGCTGATATATTTGCAATGATTCATTATATTATAAATAGTCCTTGGGGGGAGATTTACTAAGGATCTTGGGGAAGAAAAAAAAAAAAAAAAGATATCTTTGGAAGGTTCCCCCTCACATATGAAATTCTTCCTCCCCTGCTTCAAGTCGGTGGCACTGGCTTGGTGTGAAAACAGACTCAAGTTCAGGGATGCAAGAACTCAAATATGGTTACAATTTCTACAGACATCTTTGTATTGCAAGGGACACACCTTAGCCCCACATGAAGCCTGTCCCATTTCATCTGCTATTTTACAGGTCTACAATTCACAGATCTATTTCAGCACCTCTAGACACGGATTGCAGTCATCACACATGGCCCACAATGACTCTGATTGAGGATTACATCATCCTAATTTACATGCTACCACATAACAATGTTTTCTAGTTTAGCAACAAGGATGACACTCCCACAGCAGCCTGAAATATAAATTGGCAGACATTAGCCTGAAGTTTCAGCACCTGATATGCAAACGTTAAACAAAAAATCAGCCCTTGAATAAGCTACCAAGTGCACTCACAAGAAACATCTATTCAAAGTCTTCTTGACCATGAAAGTACAAGAAAGGTGCTCTTACGTGATCACCGAATTGTTTATCACATTATACTGATACTTCCAACTACAGAGTAATTTGCTCAGCTCCACTGGGGATACTCTCATGGTTGTATGAGAGTCAGTAGACCTCTGATATTTTAATGACTGTGCCATATTCTTCTAGTCTGTAAAGAATAAATGACAGCCAGAAATATTCACAGTTGGCCTACAGTATCATTAGGGCTACTGCAACAAACACTCAGTGCTAGCAGTATTTTACAAACAGCTGATAAAGCCAGCCAGAAACTCCAGCAGCTACAAAACATGTCAGCAAAAATATGCTTTCTTCCCCACAGCTTAGTATTTGGGGCTCAAGGGGGTACCACTGATTTGAAAATATTTTTCGAAAGGATGCAAGTCCTCAGAAGTTTCTCTAACTGGAATTGACCCGATTTATAAAAATTCCTTTAAAAGACTGGATTGGCTTCAAACCCTCTGTGTCATGCTGTTTTTATCCATTGTAGGGGATCAAAAGAGAGTCACTATCCTCATCAGTAATGAGATGAAACTCCAGTATCCTACTACAGGAACATTTTATGTATATACTACTCACCTGTAAAGAAATACAGCATGTAGTCAGAAAGAGTAGAAAAATAACATGCCTTAAATACGGACCCTAAATTGAATACTTTGAATACCCAAAACAAGAAAGAAAAATCAAGTGCATCAGACTTTATACACACTAGGTTTAATTTTTGCTTAAAAGAACAAAGCATGAAAATAACCTACCAAAATTAATTTTCCGGAAACGCTTGAATTCATAGGATCAGAATAATGTACGTTCTGAATGGTAAGTACAGCATTACCGATGCAACTCTGTAGTATTGAACAGTTTATTTATTGAGTAATCATACATTGCCTCTGAGCTACAGAGACCATACTGACACTAGCATCATAGCTTTTACTGTAGTTTAAAATAACTCCAAAATCTGAGGAGATAACCGCCCTAAGCATGCCTATTTGCCTTCATTACTTTAATCACAGAAGCAGCACAGTTCCAAGTTTGGAACAGTATCACAGTTAGTCCTGTCCTCATCCATCTTGGTCAACCCCCAAAAAGCAACACTTAAAAGCAATTGGCTCTGGAGTGTGTGTTTTGGGTTTTTTTGAAAAAAAAAAAAAAAAAAGGTCATTGTGTGTTGGTTAAGAGCTACGCTTGAGAGATGTACTAAAATAAAAGTCCTCAGCCAGAGGCTAGAGCAGTGGGATATTCAATTCATTTAGCAGGGCTCAATTTGATTTTTCATTGCTTTAATCTTATATTTTTTAATGGTGCATTCTTAATGAAGCAGAAAGGCATAAACTTATACAGTCAAATACGTGAATACATGCTGGCAGCAAAGTTAACTGGTTTTCAAATATTCAAAAGAAACAAATACGTTAATCTCTTACTATTTTACAGCAACACACACCACCAACACCCCAAATCAAACACGACTGAGAACTGATCTACACAATCCTTTTTTTAATCATTCTCTTATCTTAGGCTGAAAATTACAGTGTTTGTTTTGTGCTTCTGACTCGCAAACATAACACACCCTTCAAACTACAAAAGAATTTTTTGTAGCTAGGGACTATTATATTTACCTGATAACCACAGATAAGGAAAAAAGAAATGCACCAAACTGAGCCAAATGCATTTATATATACAAAGGTATGGAAAAGTTACAACACACCTATTAACCAGAAGAATAAATCTTTCAGTAAATGTTTAATGCAAAGTGTTAGTACAAATAAGAATGAAGAAGACCACTGATAATCCAAACAGAAAGAAATGGAGAATAAACTAGGATTCATAGTTGGTTATTGATACAACTCTCAACATATTTCACAAATATGAAAATTCTTCCCAATTTTTTATGCTCCTTTGAGTGCTCAAAGGAAGAAATAGCTTTTCTCCAGGAAACTTCCCAGTTCCATATTTGGAAGAAATGTACACCAAGTACAAAATTTGTCTCAAGTCTATAGTGTAAATGAGATCAAGCCATATGCAACAAGATTCCTCTGTAGCCCAGTGAAGTAAATATAGACATTTCATTGATTTTTGTGGTGTTTATATCATAGCATTTCAGTTCCAGAACAGTCCTGCTGGTGGCACAATTTGGGAATATAATTAAGACACAGACTCATTTGGTAACAAGACCAACCCATGTCTCATCCAGGTCAAAACTACAGTCCATTTAAACCAAACCTTCATCACAGTAGAGATTACAGCTAAAAATAACCGACTTGCCTCTGAACTTCTTTCTTTCTTGACAAAGATTACAAGCTTCAAGTACCACTTTCAGAACTGCTTGGCTGTCTAGATGCAGTGCTTCATACTTGTAGCTCACGTAGGATTCACAGGTTCAGAAACACGGATTACTGTGCAGGTGATACATATCGCCACAGAAAAAGCTTCATGCTGTTCTCCAGAAGCATATTTTGTCTAGTTAATGGATCAAGATTTACTGTATTCAGAAGATGCTCCTGAATCCAGTTCTCTATTATAAGAAAAGATAAACTGTGAGCTCAAGGATGGATGAGAACGACCATAAAAATGGAGAAAAGGAGCAAGAATCCTGGAAAAAGAACTCATTCCAAAATATATGTGGTGGATAGAATGCATAAGCATTGAAACTGAAGGTAATATATTTCAATTAACATAGTCTGCAATAGAGAGCAATAGTGGGGAAACAAAATCAAAACCCGCAAAACAAACAACAAAAACCCCAAAACAAACAACAAAAAACCCAAAACAAACAACAAAAACCCCAAAACAAACAACAAAAACCCCAAAACAAACAACAAAAACCCCAAAACAAAACCAACTTAGCAGCAGCATGTGGCAGGATGATATACCAAATTCTTCTGCATACAAATTACCGATAAGAGCGCAAAATGTTTATTTATCATGGATTTAACTGACAAGATTACATACTGCAGAATAAACAGTCATACCAGGACCTCCTTTCCATATGGAAACAGATTTAAAATAATTCTGCAGTAGAAGTACCAAAATGAAATCACTTACCATTAGTGTTGCATTGCTGAAACTATATGAAGTCAGCCCTCTGGAAAGAGATTTTTCTATCAATAACTGACAGGTGATACAGTTTCAGGCAGTACTGGTACACCAGAGAAAGACATGCTGCAGGAGCAGCTCCTTCCCATTTAGCCTGTCTCTAACACATTTTAGATCTCTCTTAACCCTTTCTAGGTATTTTCTCCCTGTGTTTTGGGTGAAAAGAGAAAGGCATGATACATGTTATAAGAAAAGAATGCATTATTTTGCACTACTTAGAGTGTGACAAGCACCGTGGGCAGAAAGTCAGTAGGATTTAGCCATAACAATAAGCTAAAGAGAAGTAAAATCTAAAACCAGAAAATGACTCAGTGACTGGGAAGGAGTTATACCAGAGATATGAGGTACTGTAACCAGAACTACAATTTCTCCAAATGTAGAATTAAGAGGTCAAGACCACAATAACATAAAATAGTAGCAGAGAAGTAAGCTAAAGAAGATGAATAGTTTATAATTTGCTATAAGATAAACAGTTATGATTCTCTTCCAGCTTTGGAATTCAGGTTTTGAAATCAAACCTACTTGATTTCAGTGAGGCCAGGATTACAACCTTACAGAGCAATTTTTAAACAAAATGAAATACTAAGTGATGGAAAGTGAAATGTTACTTCCTTTCCTGGGATAACTTTTTCTGTAGTATTCTGAAACCATTAACAATTCTTAAATTTCCTTGTTTTATTTTACTATCTCAATTTATATCAATGAGAAACTGTTTTCTGACATCATTTCACAAGATGACTTTTCGTTGTCATATTATCTCTCTTTTTCAGTAAGAAAAGATTGGTTTGATCTGACAGCTCAGTACATTTTAATCAGAGTGGACTGTGGACCACAGAGGCCATCTGGCAATAAAAGGTTTGGAAAATTCTTCTGTTCAAATGGGTTATTTCTCCTCACAGGAAAAAAAAAAAAAAAAAAAAAGAAAAGAAGAAAACTCTGAAGAAATCAAGCACACTCCATTCTCTTCTGTCAATTTTACAGCAGTTGGGCCCACTGCATGTGCCAGACAAGACCAACTGCACCACTACTCTTGCACCTGCCCAACAAAGTATTGTGGAGAGCCAGATTCTAGTGAGATGGAGAAGGACATATTCACATAAACTGTTTGTAGTCCTACTAGCTGTAGTGCCATCCTTCAGGAATCATATACAGGTAGAATGAAGCTGGGAGTCAAATGTGTGAAGGCTACAATATACATAGAAGACATTTCCTCTTACTTCCTCCCCCCTTAGTTTACAAATTGTAAGAGTAGATGTTGTCTCTGAACCACAGAAAATGTCTCTCTTGCTAGCCCATTCAAGTGAAATAGAAAAATCAAACAAATGTGCAATTTGCACCGTAAGTACAAAGAAATAAGGCTCTGAAAAGTCAATAGCTTTACCACGGTTTGTTGCCATTTTCACCAGTTCATAAGAAGTATGGTTCTCCCTTTCACACAAATCAGTAGGGAAAAACAATACAATGAAATCCCACAGATGACATTACAAGCACATTTATTCCTCAAATATAAAGACACAACAGTGGATTCATTTGTATAAATGTAGACCCCTACACTGTAGATTTTGAGCTGGTTTCTCCAGGCTGCCTTCACAGACAGCCTACATATAGTCGGTGTAGGCAGCTGCAGGTATCTAGATTGTAGATGTCTAAACATAGGTGAGATGAATCCCATTCAAGTTGCTCAGCATGAATACCTCACTCTACTTAAAATAAAGAAAAAACTACCAACCAAACAAAAAAACCCAACCCTCCAAGGATTAAGGCCTCTACTTGGGCCATGATTGGACAGGTACATCTTCCAAAATTGAAGAAAAGATGAATTCAAGGGCTTTGAAACAGTGGGAAATTAATAGGAGGAAACTCGGTGCAACCAACTGAGACACAATTTCCTACAGAAGCACAGAACTGGGAGTGAAAACTGGACATCTCTCCTGAAGTCTCTTCCCACAGATTACTTCTCCCTGTGGCTCCTCATACTGTCTTGGTTCCAATTTTCTTACATCTAGCTGTTGCAGAGTCAGTCTCAACTGCACCATTAATCTATTATCCTGAAACAGCTGGAACAGCATTATGCATGCATGTTCCATGACTGACCGAGAGGTATTTCTTCTTTAATCAATGAAACTAAATAGTGTGCTGACTATCTGCATTAGACATTCCCAAACATCCCCTCACAAAAATATATCTTCTTTTTTATTTTCATTTGTCATAAACTTTATTTCATTTTCTCATAAAATATCAAAGACTTGCTTCCTGTGTGTTTGTATTCCTGAGTGTTGCTTTCGGCAGAAAGGCCACAATGTCCTTTCATTTTCTCTTCATACCTATAGGAAACAGAGGAAAGTAATATATAGGCTTTTTAAAGCAACTGCTTGGGGTGATTAACTGCATTGTTTCTCAACTGGTGTCCAGAATTTCAAATCTAACTCCGTATTGTTCCCTACTTTTCTTCTACTTCTTCACTTGTGGATGGTGCTCTGGGTCAATATCCTACAAGATTCCCAACTCCACTAAAGATCTTGCAACAGTCCAAACCAGCACCGATTCCTGTCTCATCATGCAGTGACACTTTATTTTATTCACTGAATATATCCTCTCCATCCTCAGAAACATTCTTCTCAGTAAATGCTTCCATTTTAAAAATGGTACAAAGTGTACCAAAGCCATGTTCTCACATCACTCTTGTTCATTTTTAAGCAAAAAATCTTTTATTCAAATTAATGCCTAATTGTTAATGCTCACTAGTAATTTATAGTCTTTCAAAGATTTCAGGTTGACATAAAGATAAAAAGTTAGGATAATATTATATTCCTCTAAAAAGCCACATGAACTAACATGTAATAAAAAAGGGTGGGTTTTCCTGGGTGAATAAATTGCACATCTTTCAGATCTCTTCCATCAATAATTCATATAAAGGGTTTTAGCACATTTCTCCCACCCCCCATACCAATATAAGCTTGGAAGGACAAAACAATATAACAAATTCACAGAAATTTCATGGCCAATGAATACTAAACAATGACAACCACCCACAAAAGCAAAGAAAATGCAGACTTCCATCACATAGCTCTACTCTGTATTTTTCAAGAAAAGTCCACTCTGAGCAAGCAAATAAGAGTAATTTCCCCATCAAATCTCACAATCTTCTGCCCTGTCAGTCCACTCTTTTTTGTAATCATAAACAGTATCTAGACCTTTGCCTCTACACCTGCATGAATTTAGTGTTAAGCATCTGATTTCATTTTCTCATGCTATACTCCAATGCTTGCACTGCACCCTATAGGGATATTACTGTGCTGGTTTTCAAGTGCTAAAAATAAAACAAACACATGTCAACCCAAGGACAAAGTTGGAAGGAAACATACTTTAATGTAACCAAAGAAGAATATATTTAGCATTTTGCTACTAAGCAAGGATGAAAATAAACTTGTCAACACGTCGCTGTGTCTAACTGTGAAGCCCACGCCCCACTCAATTCTTTCTGTAGCATTTATTATATATGAAAAGTGGATTTAGTCCTTCTTTCTTCTTAAGAGTGACTGTTAGTACTCTGTTACTACTGCTGGCCAGAAGCAGCTTCTGAACTGCAGCATAAAGCACTTCTACCCTTTTAGGCAGCCAGTTTTTCTATCAATTAACAGTAATATAGCCACCTAAGGTGCATTTGAGCAGTGGTACATATCAGACTTCAATCTGGAATCCTTCCAAAACCAAATACAAGCATAAGTGGGAATTGGCATGCCACTCACTCCACAGAAAGGGAAGTGTAAAGTGAGTCCTAAATCAGAATGCTATTTTCTTTTGTATTTCTTTCATTATTATTGTTAATTTGGGCTCTCCATAAAGCAGTACTGTTTCTGTGTCCCCAGAAAGTAATGTTCATCAAAAAACCATGTGATTATATGCTTTAAATATTGTCTTTGAAGTAAAGATATTTTTTAAATTAATACCTATATTTTTAACATTTCAAACTATTTGAGCTTATATTTTTAACACTGGGAAAAGAAATACTAACACTATATACACTGGTCTTCATTTTGGAGATCCTATATTCTGACTAAAACTGATTTTGAAGGTAAACACCATTATGCCTGCTTTATTTAGACCTTTAAAGCGCAAACCCAAAAATTTATTCTATTATGTTAGAGCCTGTTTCCTGGTGTATGGAATTCAGGGCAAGAGCAAAAATATCAATAAATGAGTACAAATTAATGTGGTAGTATTTTAAAACTATTTCGTACAGCTGTATGGACATTTAAAAGAGAAGGCAAGGAAGAACATGGGGAACAAGCAAAAAGCTGAGACTTCAACCTCTACAGAACCTGTAGGTTCCTGCATCCACCACCACAAAGAAGAGTATCCAGTAGACTGAGGCACTATGGAATGTTCTGGTCTGAAAGAGCTTCTGGCTCCGAGAGAGCGGCTACGGTAAAACAGGAACATTTGCTCTAATACTCAAGA
This sequence comes from Strix aluco, assembly GCF_031877795.1. NCBI lineage: Eukaryota > Metazoa > Chordata > Aves > Strigiformes > Strigidae > Strix > Strix aluco. The sequence continues at coordinate 16,243,904 of NC_133938.1, forward strand.
GATTCAAAGGTTGACCACTTCAGTATGTCACTACGTTTTTTCTCCTGTATCCATTCTCAATTACAGATGATTCTCTTACCCATCAGTGTAGTAGACATCAACAAATTCTATTCTAAATTTAAAATACATTAGTATTTTAAATATTAATGTTAAAACGGTTCACTGGTTCCAGTAAACTTTAAAGGAAGCTCGTAATGTCTGCAAAAGGAGTAGTTAAGAGGGTTCTGGCAGAGTTTTAGGTAAGCATTAATGGAGCTCTAAAGAGCTTCCTCGTGCTTAATAAGGGGCACTTGAATCCTACTGCCGGAAGTCAGACAACCCCAGATAACTCCCTAGGTGTGTAGAAAATAAAAGTAAATCTGAGGCTAAATATTCTAAATTTCACAAGGGAAGAACAAAATCCAGCTAATATTCTCCAATATGTATGCTGTGGTACTTGCAATGAATTTTCCTAACGTTGACAGTTTGTACGCATCTCTCCAAGTAAAACAGACTCCCGCTATCTTCATGCGGACTCTAGACCTCTTCTAGGAAAATACAACTATTCCCTCCCCCCTCAGATCATTACAGAGTCACTGTGTCAATTCCAGATGATGGAAATAACTCATCAAAAAGTAAAAGACTGACAAGCACTCATCTTTTTCTTCAGGGACTGATACAAAGCCTACTGATACAATTCAGTGTCTTTATGATTTAGGATTGACCCAAAAGGCAATAATAACACTCAAAGTTTTCTGAAGATTTGCAGGAAGTTATAGATATGAGAAATAAGCATTGTTGGTTTCAGTAAGCTGTCTTTACACTAATAAAACTACAGCACAAAACTAAAAAACATTAGTGACCCACATACCAAAAAATTATCTTCCAACATGATATTACGCTCATCTTTTAAGACAAGACAGAAGCTTTACAAAAGTAGATGCCATTTCTCTATTTCAGATGCTAAGATTGCATTTCAATTTTCTTAGCTTTCTAAGGATTTCCATCTTTAATAACGTGTTCTCCATTCGTATGAGACAGTTGCAAGTATCTATTAAATACAAAAATACTCCTTAATACGACATTAAAACAGAAGAAAAAAAAGGGTTTTTTTAAAAAAGAAAAAAACCCAGAACATTAGAAAACGTGGAAGTTCAAGAAATGACTCATTTGCCATATGTATCCTACAGAGGTTTTTAAAACCTATAATAAATATCCACAGATGGAGATTCAAATCAAGAAATCATATTTCAGTCTTTCTTGATGCTGACAATTCAGAGCAAGCATGTTCAGCAGTTAGCATTAGTCTGTCACATTTCACCTTCAAAGATATATTTATGGCTTTCATAATCGACATACAGTATTGCAAAGATCTTAGAAAAAAATCCTAACTATACAAAAGATTGCAAGACGGCTTAGTGTCTAACTGCTTGTTGACCAATTAATCTCCCAGTTCTTCAGACTTGTCCACAACTTAATCTACACTGCCAACTTAACACTGCCAGCTTTGGAAGAGCGTGGGAACAAACCCTTATTTGATTGCAAGCCTGAGCCTCGGATTACTAAAATGATTGCTAGATTACCGGAATAATTACCTAATAACTGCTGACAGGCTTCATCTCCTGGCCTCTTCTAACACTCCCAAACTGGTGGGCAGATCCCTTCGGAAGTATGTGGAATGTATCCAAACCATCAAAAATATAGAAAGGGGGCATTTTTCTAAAAAAAAAAAAAAAAAAAGAAAAAAATTGACAACCATTGTTCTAGACTTTCTTGTGTAATATTGCCAATACCTACAGGTAAAAACCCATTCCTTCCTTATGAAAGAAATTCCATATGCTGTACAGAATACCTCATGTAATTTTCTGAAACTTTGTAACATTTGTCTTCAGAAAATCTAGCTTCAAAAATAATACTTCCATATGTCAGTGTAGACATTATATTTACTCACCACGTAGGAAAAACCCCTGGCATAATAACTGCTTCTGTCATTTTTTGTTCAAAGTAGCACTGACACATATCCTATTTCTATTAAAAACTACAGCCTAGTATTCAAAACAGGGGCAAAAGCTGCTACTGATGCCAAATCACTGTATATTTTGAAATACTCTGTAGAATTTGGGGGACAACCAATTCCCACACAGAAAAGTGCTTCTAGTCTTTCAGTTATGAAAACAACCAGCAGGATTTCTCTGAGTATCATTTAGACAGGTACTAACCCTCTGCTACATAAAAGTAATGAAGGATTTAGAAAGAAAAGTATATTGAAACGGAGGGGGGGGTGGGTGCTTGTTTGTTTTAGGGGGTTTTTTGAGAAGGAATAAAATCTTGGTACTCAAACTGCAAATACATAAGAAAGGCACAAAAGCCACCAATATTGAGACCTTCAGTCAGTTGCACAGAGTCGACCAGTATGTTCAAATTCCAGCATCAATTGCTCTTCCCTTTTGCTTACAATTACGCATGGCTTCAATAGCAGAAATTCAAGAAGATCCCAGAGATTACGGGCTTTCAACTAAGCGCAGAAAGCACAGGAAGGTATTTGACTTGCATCTCTAGAGATCTAACTTGTTCTACATTTCAGCCTGCGCTGGGTACCACTGCCAACAGACGATCCCTTTTTAACCTTACCAGGCTCCGACGAGACCTGGCCCTACATGCGATGTGACCTGCACAGACGATGGACTTCGCATGCAAAATCTGGGGGAGGGGGGAGAGAAACCGAGTACCTTTCATCCTGAACCGCCTCCTCGCTCCTTATTCCTCACACTGCGACACGCAGGCAGTTCCCTCCCCTCCCCTCCGTCCCCACACGAGGGCTGCCCGCCGCGTTCAGGAAACTTCCCGAGGGGCCGCTGCCGGCCCCTGCGCCGCCGCCCCGCGCTGCCCGGCCCGGGGCCCGGTTCTGCGGAGGGCACTTCTCCGCAGCCCGCACGCCCTCGGTCCGGGCACCCGAGGGGCAGCGGGGGGCTGGCGGCCCCGAGCCGCAGCATCGCCCCGAGCCGGCGACAAGACCCCGCTCCGGCTCCGCTGGAGGCGGGACCCGCACCCCGCGGCTGCCCAGCACCCCTGCCCGCCCCCCGGCACCCGCGGCCCCCAGGCTGGGCAGGGCCGCCCTTCCCCGCCGCCCCTCCTTCGCGGGCGGCGATGCTGAATCACGACGGGCTCCGCCGCCTCTCCCGGGGACGGCAGCCCGGCCCCGCGGGTGGGGGGCGGCGGGCGAGGCGAAGCGCGGGCGGAGGGGGCGAGCGCCCCGCCGCTCCCTCACCGTTACCTGTCGGGGCGGCGGGTGGGGGCCCTCGAGCACTCCGGTCCTGCCGGGCAGCGCCAGGCCGGGCGGAGCGTGCTGCGCCTCACGGGCGGCGCGGCGGGGCTCTCACGGGCAGCAGCACCCGAGCCGGCGCCTGCCGAGCCGGGCACTAGCGGGAGGAGGAGCGGGAGGTTACGGCGGGGAGCCGGGAGAAACCATTCCCCGCGCGGGGGCACCGCCGGTGGCCGGCCGGGCCGGGCGGGGCGGGGCGGCCGGGCCCGCCCACCCAGGTAGGCGCAAGGAGAGCGCCTGAGGAGAGGCGGGCGGGGGCGGCGGAGCGGGGCGGCGGCGCCGGGGGCAGCTCTCCCACCCCGCCGGCCGCCCCCCATCCGTCCCCCCGCGACCGCGCGCGGTGGGAGCGGCCGGCGCCGTCCGCCCGCCCGAGGACGCGAGCGGAGGACCTAGCAACGGCGCGCGCCGCAGCCCTCGGGCCGGCGGGAGGTGCGGGCAGCGCTGCCCCAGCGCCGCCGGGCGAGGGAACCCGCGCCCGGCTCCGGCGGACGGGCGGCGCCCCAGGAGCCCCATGGAGCGCCGCTGCCGTGAGCGGGCAGGGCCGCGGGCCGGGGCAGCGCGGGCCGGGCAGCTCCCGGCGGCCCCGGCCTGAGAGCCCCGCGGGAGCACGCAGCGGGCATCGCCGAGGGGTGCGGGGAGCCCGCCCGGGCGCCCCAGGACTCGGTGGCGGGGACCTCGGGCAGCAGCGGCGGCCGGCGCCGGGCGGTGGAAGCGCTGCGGCACGGCGGGAGCGCGGCCCTGGAGCTGCCAGCGGGGATGTGCGGCCCGGCCGCCGCTGCGGCGGGTCCTGTCGTCACCCACTGAAATCCGCGGGTCTGCGCGGATTTATGCGCGTTTTCAAAGCACTTTTCCTCCCTTCCCGTTTGGTCGTACAAGCAGTGGTTTTCCTCCTGTGTGCGTAACAGCTGCACGCCGCTCTGAAAGAGCCATTTCGGTCCTTTCCTGAAATACTTTGCATCCTAGCATAATGCACGTGACCCAATCAGGTACATGCATTAAAGATCCAAAAAATGGAGGAACGTTTGTCAAATAAAGATTTTAAAGAATGTTATCAAAAGAATAAGAAACTTCAGAAAAAATATTTCTTCAAAAGAATAAAAGCCAAAAGGAAATTTAATCCATTATCTCAATAGATTATGTAGTATCTTCTTTGTTTATCAAGGTTAGGAGCCAGATTCACAAGCAGTGGAAATCCCATGGCGTTGGATTTAGGCTGATTTATGTTCGCTGTGGAACTAGCCATAATCTTACTCTGGTTGCTAACGTTTGGGTTTTCCTATCAATGAATGAACTTACTTTATTCATATTATTACATTCTTACATCACACATTCCTTACTACTACCTACCTTCAAAACTGATTTCAGTCTAACCTTTTCTCCGCAATCTCTTTGCTAAAATAGGCCTTACATGAGAATCTCTACAACTACTTTTCTAAGGCAGTTAGAAATAAATATATTCAGCAAGAACTGGTCAGAAAGAACTGGAACAGAGAAAGTTGACAATGTTAAATGATGTGAAGCAACTTGGTCAGCATTATGGGTTTTGCGCTACTTTAACGTCTTGCAAGGTAAACTGATATTTTAATAAGAACAGATTGTGGGCTTTTTGCAAATACTAGAATGATTGTTAAGGACAGAAAGCCACATGAAAAATCCTTTAGGGAATCCTAGAGAGATGTCAGACTCTTTTCTCATGTATGGTATGGATTTGTAGCTTATAAAGTTGAAGAATTTCTTACTTTTTACAGACATGGTATTTTTCATCGGGTTTGATTGCAGTTTACATTGTGTTTTTTACTGATATGCAGAGATTATAATTTACTTACCACTCAAACCTTTGTTAGGCTTGTCAAAAAAAGAAGCATGTATAATTTCTGCCCACAAGCATGCAATCTCGTGGAAATTCACATGCTTGTTTGTGTAGGTAAGTGTTTGTAGGAACAGATCTAAATTTTAATGAAAGAAATCCCATGCAAAAGCAGAGGCAATGGGATCTAAATTTTTCTCACAGCTATGAGAAAGCTGTGTTACAGGATGCTCGTGGTGAAAGGTTTGATTTTCTTTCCGTTAGTCATTTGGAATCCTGCCACTGACTGCAGATGAAACCATTTACAAGGTTTACATGCATTGCATGTTATTCCGGGTCAAAGCTTGCTTCGGGCCTACAGCAGATCCTGCCTGCTTTGTTTTAGCTGTATGTCCACATTTCATACCCTAAACCAGGTCCTTGCACCCCAAAGTCTGAGGTGCACCTCTGCTGAGTGAATTATATTATAGAGCAGGAAGAGCAGCAAATCACAAATGAGAGTTTATGATGAGAGATTGTACCCAGCTGTTGCTTTATACTTCACAGGCAAACCTGGAGCTTGGCAGTATGACTGGGCCCTGCTCTGCTCCTGGGAGGCTTTTTCTAACAGCCTCACATCCAAGGTGCAGCTAATGCTTCCCCTTTCCAGAGGAGGGCTGGTACAAACAGATGCCGGTCTCAGCTGGGAAATCACAACCTATGACAGCCTCCCAGCAAAGACCAGAGCTTGACAGCATAAATGCTTTTTCTCAGCTCCATTCCTGGGAGGCATTAATCCCTTCCAGAATGTGCTTTTAGTTGTTGTTTCCCAGAAGCAGATCAGATTTACTTTTTTTAATGTGATCTGCATTCTGAATCACTCTGAAAGTAGATGGTACTCACTACCTCCATGTTGAAACCTTAGAGGTAACAAAATTTAGTAAGAAACCAAAACAGGGCATTAAATACACAGCTGCTTGATTAGGAGCATTCGAGTTTTATTTTTAATATTGAGCTAGTTTAACTATTGAACATTGATACGCTTCAGACAACAGATGTGCCTAGATAATTATTGTAAACAGAACTAGCAATAAAGATACCTTTTATGGCATGAAGATCATCTTATGAATTTAAACAAACATAGGCAAATAAATAAGAATAAACAAACATAGGCAAAACAGAAAACCAGACAGGAAGAATGTGCTTTCTCAGAAATCTACATATTTCTATGAATTCTCTTAGGTTTTTTCCTGGTTTTCCATCCAGGGATCCTGGGTACCTTCATGACTTTTAATTGTTATAGTGGAACAATTGAGTCAATCAGATCAGCCCTATCTTTCAGAGGAAAGTTAATTATTTATTTGAGCACAGTTCCTATTTCACCATTCCTGTTATGAGCAACATACTCCCTGAATAATTATGAGCACTGCAATGCTGCGTATATGTAATCTATCTCAAAGTCAGTAAATATAATTTCTTCAAATTACAAAGAGGATAATTAAATTCTCTAAAAAATATTGGTCTTTGTTCAAAGTCACAAAATAGACCTTGAAATGCAAACTTATTCCTCCTGTCCACTACAACCATCAGCTTGCAGAGCTGCAGTAGGATGCAGTCTGCTAGAGTCCTGAAAACTTGAAGTTGCATTTTGCTTCTGCTGTTGAAACAGCTTGTATCTTCATGCAACTGTTAGTGCTGGGGAATGCCAAAATGAGAGGGTTTCAAACCACTAGAAGTAACAATCGTAGGCTCTGTTTCAAAGCCTTTGAACCAGCATGTAGCTGTATAATAGGAAACTTAGCTATTCCAAGTGTGTTTTCTTTTGTTTGCACAACAGTCATCTTGGAATATATTTACCAAGTAGTTAATTATGCTTTTCTGAACAGGTGCATTTTCCCCCTTGCTATAAAGCTATGTCCAAACAGAGTCTGTGCTGTCAAAAACATCCCATTTCCTAGTGTCTGACTAGAAAACATTACTGATGAAGAAACAAGGTTCAGCTCAAGTTCCCTCCCTATACTTTATATTCCCTCGGGATTCTCACTACAAGACTTCTCAGTCCATACATATTTTTTGCCTCAAAAAGCAACACCCATTTCTTTGATAATAAGCCATCTGCTCAGTGCCTTAGCAAAATCCATGCAACAGCTTCCCAGCATCACCAACACCTGGTAATAGGGGATGGTGTTTCACACAGATACTGCCAGCCTGTCACAGCTTCTTATCTCCCCTCTCTCTAATCTTCAGAGTACTGACTGGGATTATCTCTTGGAAATCAAATGCCCAGCAAGATGGCTTGTTACTTTTTTATATATCAGCAAACATGTGCTTGATTGAGTTCATCACTGCTGTAAACATCTTTTATTAGACAGATCAATGTGAATTTACAAGCTGTAGCAGTATGATATTGACATAAAGTAGCATTTCATATACAATAACTTTTTATAGTCCTCATCACTCTAAACATGCTCTGGGTGAAATTCAGTACTGATGTAAGCAGATACTGTCACACCAGGGGTATCCATAGACTACAGTTGATTACACTCAAGCTTAATGGGGCCCCTTCGGTTCAGGCATATTTTTGAACAGCTTTAAGATATGAGCACTTCTATTTTTAACCACACAAAATATCATTTGAGAGTGTCTTTATCTGTTTAGTAATCAAAGCTTGGAGGTTTTCTCCAAATAATCTCTTCAAGTTCCCATCTGCTGTCTGCTCCTGTTTAAGAAAAAGGGAGCCCCAGAACTTCAGCGGTTTGAAGAGGCATTTTTGTTGAGCAGCCATCAAGCCAGCAAAAAAAAAAAAAAAAATTATTTCCACTGTATGAAGGCTGTTAGGTCAAATTAGGCATAAGTTGAAGGAAAGTGGAAATTTATATCTGCTGGTCAACGAAATTAATGTGGTCAGCCAGGAAATAACAGTTTTCATAAATATTCACAGATTGGGGTAAGATCATATAGTGTTACTAAAGGCTACCTATGCTATTGCTGGCTTGCAGGCCCAAGTAGAGGGGTGTGAGCCACTCCTCCTTTGCAGTTGGACATGGGAATTAAACCATTATTTAAGCAATATGGTCAGGAATCACTGAGAGAAGTGGGAATGAGAGAGATTTCTGCCCCAGCAAAGTTGTGCTGTTTCTCATGCAGTTAGTGTGTCCTTTCGCAGTATAAAAGTCCTCAATATTTGTTCAATCCACACCTTATCAGGTGGAACTGAAAATCGTTCCATACAGGTTTACTGAAATAAGTCTGAAGTATCAGTTCATTAGTTTGATGTGACAACTGCTATGCGTTCTATGGTATTACTATCACCATGACCATTTTTAAGGAAGATACTTGGTATCTAAGCTTTATGACCTAAAGAAGCTCTAAGTCTTTTGAAAATGTCAATTCAATTGAGAAAAGTCTGCTCTTACTTTTATTACCAGGGTCTCCTGATGCTTTGTTAACCTAAACTTGGGCTGGGTGGAAAAGAATTAAATCATTCTGCATAGAATATTAGAATATGTTTGGATAGGCTAATATACTTTGTCATAAGCAAAACTTTTAGGCACTTGACAATACTGTGCAAGGAATGTTGTGAGAGCAATTCTATCAGGTAAATATTATGCATCTCTATTAAAGCAATGGATACAGATTGAAATTTATTCCAATGCCATTTGTTCAATGTCATGTCAGCAATGAATTTGTGCCTATCAGATAAGTACATCATCAAAAGCCACACAGAAGATAATGATCTGAAATATGTACAAGGTTGAGAAAAATCTATTTTCAGCATCCATCTAATTTACTTCACACAGTACACTGCTTGGAACATGACCTTTGGAGTCCCTGGCAGAATAAAGTGCACAAGTCCTCCCAGATCCCATTCATGTGCTCAATAGATTAGATGTCAGTGTCTTACCAAATTTAACGTATTTAAGATGTATTCATTTTTAGACTTGTGATGTTTCTTAATAGATAGTTGAAAATAATTTTTTTCATACAATATCTTCATAATATTTGTTCTGCAGAGCATTTCTACAGTAAACTAGCAACTCTGTTTCCAAACTCTGAGTTCTAGATGCAAGTCTTTACATTAGCTAAACTACGGAGAACTTCATACCACAGAAATACAATATGTTTCATATGAAAAGGACAGTTGAAGAGTTGATCTTTACCTAAACAAAATAAAACTGTATGCAGACTATTAATCTGAAGTTCAGTTTTCATTACTATGCACCCTTAAAACATTGAAAGATGTTAGTTTCTCACTGTTTCTACACACAAAATTCTCAAAAAATCCTAGGTGATATGAGAACCTCTTTATTTGGGCCTACCTCAGAGCAGTTTCCAACTGCACAGGCAACATGTTTTGGGTTGTTGGGGAAAGAGTTTTTCTTTCATACAACTGTAAATAATTTTGCAATGGTGACAAACACTTTTAATGACAATGACTTTTTAATGCTTATAGAATCCTCTTAGATTTTTTTTCTAGTACACATACTTCATTTTCTTTCACCTGTAAAACAGGAATGATACTTAGCCTTCTTTACAAAGGCATGATAGATGTATCTGTACTATGTGGTACACTGAAATAGGGATGAAATATTTCCATATTCAGTCATTTCATTACTAGGTAGGTGTTTGAGAGAAACCAACATAGTGATACGACATTAGAATCAGTACTGACTTCTCTAGGGCAGCAAGATAGAGAAATTTCATTAACAGTGGAAAAATCTTCCTAATACCAGTACTACAAGATGCACTGGGCTACATAATGCAGAAACATCTAAGTACATGCACCACATTCTGATCCATCAGGGCTTACTTGCTTACATATGGTGTCAAATGCTCGGGTGCCTCTGCAAGGCAATTCAGTTTCCTGGAGCGCCTGTCAGCCTGGCAAAGTGGGCAGCTTGAAGTCGGCACACGTTGCTACATTGCTTCTCACCCACACAAATTGGGATGTTGCAGAGGACATAAGGGAGATAGAAGTGGCAAGATATTTCTGCAGAGAGAAAGTGGCAGTTACTGTAGCAGGGACAAGAACTATCCATTTGCATTTATAGGAATAGTTAAATCTAGAATTATAGCAGCCTCTTTGGCAACATATAGTAAATCCTACCAAATGTGAGCTTGTGCCATGCAAGAGTAAATAATGCAAGATCAGCATCTATTTAGATGGGACAACTCTGCATGCAAGAAATACAGAACACAGGAAGGCACTGAATGGAAGCACTCACTGGCTCTGGGCAGCAGCCTGAGTCTTCTGCAAATTAAATGAACCTTTAAGAGCTCAGATTTATTTTACAAAGATGCAACACGTCAGGAGGCAGCAAAAATAGGGCTGCTAGCTAAGAGAACAATAGAGATCCCACAACCCCAGGGACAAGCCCCCCAGTACCCAAGCAGGATTGTGGACAGACCCAACCAAGAGCCCATACCACAAGGCAGTATCATGGTAATGAGGCAGGTCCAAGGTCAGGTGAGGAAGCCAGCCCAGAGGCAAGGATAAGGGTCAGCAATTGCCAGGCAGATTCAGAACGATGAGGCAGGACTGACACAAGTCTGGGAAGCTATCCCATGGGCTGGGGACTAACAGGGGCCATGGCCAGGTTGTGACCAGACAGGAAATCAACATTCCTGCAACATAGCTCCAACAAGAGTTGAAGGCTCAGAGCTGAACTTAAATAGAGCTCCTGAGCCCGTGGGTGTAGGGGAGTCTCCAGGTGAGGCTGGTCAGGGGCCATTAAGGCTTATTAGTGCCCTCAGTGCCCTAATACAACAGGATTCAGAGAAACTTGGAATTGTTTAATTAGCTTTCTAATAGGCTTTTCACCTTTCTAAAGCTATCACCTCAAAAGGCACAATAAAAACACACTATCAAAATAAAATGATAAAATGATTGCCACTTTTGTGTAGTCAGTCTTCTTTCTCATATTATTCTTTCATTATATATGAATACTTAATCAGTAAATATTTATGTCACAACAGAAAGCAATATAGACAACAAGAAAAAAAGCTGCTGCCAGAAAACATGTTTATTTTTGCCATATATCACAAATTAAAACAGACGATAAAAGCATGAAGCATTCCAAAAGAAATATCCAAAATAACTCTCTGCGAAAGCACGTGTCTCTTTGTACAGGTACGGATACACAGGATCTGTCCATCCCAAAATGACCTAGTTTTTCCTCAAGGTCCCCAGCTTTTTGAAGACCACATGTTGTTCCACTGATGTTTACAGGGGCTGTCCTAAGCAACCAGATAAACCAGAGAGATTTAAAGGGGCCTGTCCTGTCTGTGCTGTAGTCTCCAAAATCACAAAAAGGAAAGGAACTTTGCAGAGTGCCCTGCCTATGGAGAAATGCACAGGCTGGGGTAGGAGAATCCCTCAAATTCTTCACAACTACAAAGAAACAAAAGACTGCTACAATTATACTTTACATAGACATGATGATTTTTGGTTTTGGTTCAGACTATGTATTGTAATTGTTGTGAATAGAATAGATAATACTAATATAATTTACATTTCCTTATGATCTCATGGGATTTTTATGTCTGAGAAGTGATAGTGACGAGGTTGTTGAGTGATTATGATTTATTATTTCAATTATGGTAGAAAACAGAGACCCCATTCAAAATTAGGCCCCCATTGTGATGCAGCTGTCCAAACAAAGATTAAAAGACTGTGTCCAGACCAGAAGTCTGCAAATTATTCCACTCAGAGCCATCAGGGAGGGAGTAGAGAGATCCACACACAGAGCAGACTCACAGGCAGGGAGGAACCTGGACCACGTGTGTATTGCCAAGATTGTAACAAAATCACAGGTTCTCCTAGTCATAAGCAACACCTTTTCTCTCCAAACGAAACACGTTACCTCCCCTACTTTTTTCTTTCTTAAAAGACCGTATTGCATATTTTCCTGTTGAATGAGGCAAGTTCTACGTGATGATTTTATCTGTTTTCCTTTGTCTGCTCATGCACGTACTCCAATTCTTCTGGGTTTGTTTTCCTCTCTCTTTACCATTTTCAAACCCTATTCTCTCTGTCCTGCACTATTTCATTCCTTTACCAGTTACTATGCCCTCCTCTCTGCAGCAGGGCGAAGCAGAGTGCGAGACTGAAGACATATTAAGTCTTTGGGGTACAGAATGGGACATTTCTTGGAGAGGAATAGAATTATTATTTTTTATAATTTTGGCAATATAAAGAAGTAAAACTAGGAGGAACAAAAGAAAATTATGTTTAAATCAGAGGATAATTTTTATTGTGATAAAAAATAAAGTAGACAGAAGGGAAGAATTCTGAGGAGAGAGATCAAAGGACAAAAAGCAGCTGTTTCAAGTAATCTACACATAAAATCCCATCACCTCTGAGTTAAAATGTTGCACCTGGACATAACAAATAAGTGCAGACATTATCCCTACCACAGTCAAACATCTATACATCCTTTGTTAGAAACCTTGATTGATTGTCTTTACCTGAAATTATTTGAAAGGAATTACAGATTGGAAACAAGAAATGCTTGATAGTAATTTTTATATGTAGGCACTTATTGGTTAGTACATTACTTGGGAATGGATCTGCCCTTTGCACAAAAGAGAATGAATGGAGTTCTTTCATGTAAATGTGATGATTAAAATGGTAATACCTAATACTAATTTAAAAGCCTTGTCTTTCACATTCCTGTGAAAAAAACTGTATTTTACATGGTTATCTTCTTTTAATATGGATTAAAAAAAAATAGAAGTTTCACTGGAAGCACGATATTTATTTCAACTATTATTAGAAAATTAGCTCAACAGTTCAGATGTGAAACTGAGTTTAAAGAAAATCTGGCTTGGACTAAATGCAAGTAGAAGTCAAAGTTCTCTGTTTCATAAGATTAAAAAAAATGCTTGAAACATTCAATTTCTCTCTCAGTGGATCAGTCATGCATCTATCACATATACAGAATATCTAATACCAAAGCACATTCTGCCAATGGCTTCTCAGATTCTGGAGTTGAGAGGAAAATGCTTTTAAATTGACATTTGCATTACAACCACTTGAAATAGCCACTTCTTCTTTGTGTTGCTGAGGATTAATGTGCTCTCCTTGGCTAGCACCATAGATATTTCTCCTTCTAGCTTTGTCAGTCAAACACAAACCAAAAATAGATCTACAAATATTAAATAAACTGTCGAAGTTGTTTTCTTGGCTGATTCTTTTCAGATGCAAAGTGGCTTTTACTATTTGTTTCTTGCATGTTTTGGTGGTTTTTTTCTTCAACAGATTCACACCTATGAGTATGATACTATATTTTTTTTTGCTTATTATTTCTCCTACTGAAAGGTTACTGGTCTAGATGTTCTTTCAGAGGTTTAGCTTTCCGGCTTGTAAGTGTGAGGAAAAGGCACTGTGGACACACACGATTAAAGAACATCTACTGTCATCCTCTGAGCCTGGAATGACTCCTCATTCATGGCACTAGCAATAAAAAGAGATCAAAGAAAGACACTGAGAAGAAATTGAAGCATTTAAAGACCCAAACTCTGGAAATACCAGAAACTACTGGAAAAGAAGGAAGAACACTCCAATGTACATCTGGAAGCAGTAAGTGTTATTTAAAAGCAAGTCAACCAGAAGCAGGTTTTCCTTCTGAAAACAGCAAATGCTGATGCATTTGGCATATTTAACAGTTCTCAGCAATCTAAGCAGAGGAGGATATTCATGAAGCTATTTGTTACAAAAAATTGAGGCGTCTTGCATCCTAAATAAAAATGAAGCATATGAAAGTTATATGCTTTGAACCTGAAGGTTTAAATGTATTCTGTAGTTTATAAGATTGGGGAGACAATTTTATCTGTTACAGGTGTTACGATAAAGCACGGAATTAGCCTGCCTTAAGGTAAGATCTAATGAAGATTTGTAGATTAAAAAAAACAAATTCCAATTTTTAAAAGCCACTGGTTTTCAACAGAAAGTGGAGCAAATAATACAGAAATAGACTCCTGGAAGAAGCAGACTCCCAGATGAGGCAATTTAGAATCTGCCACGAAACTAGTACTTGAATAAGTGTTGAACGGGACAGTGCTCTGACACCTTAGATATGGCCAAGCGCTCAGAATAGCATAAGACAAAGATATTAAGAGGCAGAAAAGCACACAGAGCTTGAAATCATAAGCAAGGAATAACAACACAAATAAAGCAGATGGGAGAAGCTGAACGTTAAGCAAAAGCTTGTATTAATTTGACTGCAAGCGCCAGGGGTCTGAACCATGAACAAACTGCAGGTTGCTGACACCTCTGCTTTGGGTGACTGTTTTCTTAAGAACAAAGGACACTTGCAGAAAAAGATGGTGTGTGTAGAAGAAATAACAACCATGAGAGCAAATGGGACGTATTACCTTCAATTAGTCATATGTGCATGACTCCTAGTATTTCTAAGAACTGTGTTGTAACCCTAAGAGAAAATCACCAGGTTGTAGAAAGATAAATGGGTAAATTTCCAGGTTTAGGAAAGTGATTTTGTTTCTGTTTAAAAAATATGCTTCTACATATAAATAATAAACCAGGAAAAACATCTTAGATGTTTTTCTATTTTTAGATGGCACTACTAAAATATTACAGCTAAATGGCTGATTATGCATTAAAAAGCTTTTTAGATGGACTTCTTTACCCAGTACAGTGATAGGTGACAGTGGGACATGATTTACAGGACATGCATTTGAGCAGAATACAGTGAAGCTTAGATTCAGATATGTGACTTCTAGTCCTCATCATTCCTAATTTATTGAGTACAGAGTATGTACAAAAGCCTGGTGAACTCCTTGTGTGAACTCTCTTACTTAGAATTAAAGTGACCTTCATTTAACATAGCCTATTTCACTTCCAGAATGAGTTAGACTAAATTGAATTAAGGTCATTTTTAATTCTGAAGAAAAATAAATACTGAGGCATTTAATATAGCTTAGTCTACTTTAAATTAAGAGCTGTAATTAACTTGGAGATCTCTGTAGAAAAGACCTAAAAAGAGAAATTGAAAAACACAACTATTTCTGGTTTTAATCTTCTATATTCTATAAAAGGCAAGTGATTCAGAGTCTCAATATACAGTAAGAACAGACAAACATCAGTATAATATTGATCACCTCTCAATTACGGTAAGCATGCAGATAATGAAGTCAACTACCCTGAAGGTGGTTTACTGTATAATTTTTTAAACAGCTATGCATTTGAATAACTTTGACTACACAAGTACTATTTCTACTCAGATCTGTGTGACTAGACTAGAATCTAATGTCAGACAACTATACCATCAATTTTGATTTACATTTCATTCCTCCTATAGTTCATGTGCAGCAATCAAATACGTTGCTGGACTACTAAAAATACAAGAACAAAATGTGCAATTAATTTTTTTGTTTTTTTTTTCCTCTACTCAATTTTTGTACACAATCAACTATTCAGAAGAGCAGAAAATCAAGATAATATAAAATAGCTTGCTTTTCTTAGGCTGAGCAATCTATCATGGATTCAAAAAATCTGGAACACCTGTGTAGAAAAGCAATGGACTTCTCTCGATGTGGATAAGGAAACTTTTAAAATGAGCCTGATGGCAGACAGATACCAAAAGGATCACAAAGTCAGTCACAAAGGCAGGTCAGCAAGAATTTTCCTTAACAGTAATTAGCAATTTCTTCTGAATCACAAATTTGCAGGCGGTATCTTCTATAAATATGGAATAATCTGCAGAACAATTATAAGCAACTGAAAAAAGCGCTGCTCGCCAATAGCAAGAGACGACACCCACTCTCCCGAATGATCATAGGAGATAAAGGCCAAGAACTGAGCAGCTGGACTTGCCCATTAAGGAAGTCTGTAGTTTATCTCTGCAAAAAACATGTCTACTCAGCAGGACATTGATCACAAGACAGCCCCTGCCACCTCCTATGAATGAATATATAGCCACTATCCATAGAAAGTTTGACAAGAGCTATCTTGTCAAGGGGCAATACTGACAGCAAAAGCATAGCCCGAACATACCTGTTTCTTTAAATTATGTTTAAAACATCCGAAAAAAAACCCACCTTACAACTTTATGGCTCTTGAGACGTTTGTGGTGAAGTAGGTGTTGTTAAAAATCAATCAGGGAATATATAAACCCTTTGCTTCTATGTTTACATGGTTTTTTTGACCAGTGGCTATCTTGGGAAATGTCTAATGCCAAGAGGGGAAGGGTGGTAGCAGTGAAGTGTTGGCTGCTGGTGTAAACTTCCTTTGGACCTTTTTGCTTAAATGTACCTAGTCCCATTGAAGGAAGCCCAAGTTACACTTTAATTAAAAATCCCTCCTTCTTTGAATCGAAATGTCCCTCAAAATTGTAACAGTCACAGTGTGCATAATACTTTCCTGAGGCTCCAGATTCCTTCTGGATTCAGAATCAGAGGGCATCAAAGAACATTTTTCAGGAGATCTGGCAGAGCAAGATGTTGGCCAAGTTGCTCTAGTTTCATTACAGATTCAGGGGCTGGCAATCTCAGATATTGTGGAAACAAAATGTAAGACCTTTCACTCCTCTGTGAGGATGGGTCCTCAACAGGAATTAATTGGGCATCAGTGGATTTGGTCTTACCTGCACAAGGAGGTACTTGGTCGCTCTCTGTATAGCTAATGCAGGGAGCAGGGGGAATTGCCTACTCCTACTTTCATCCTTTCCCTTAGCACATCTACATGACATAATTGATATATTCTTGGCAGGTCTGAAATTATGCTGCAGTGATGAATATTCCTGTTTCTGGGTCAGAAGCTGTAAAATTTGGAAAATAACTTCCATATTCACAAAGAGATACATATGCTTCTTGGCACGTTAGCAGCCTGCTAGAAAAACATCCCACGCTGGCAGAGCAGGGGTTAGCTGAGGGCAGGAAATGTGCCAGTAGTCTGGAACAAACTGAAAGGAAAACAAAGAGTTAAATGCCAAATATATCAGTCTGTTTAGGAGTAGAGAGGAGGAGGCTGCCAGGGGTATTCAAAGATGCAGGAATGTGGGATTTGGGGAAGAGCAGTCAAATCTGGTATTCAAACCCTGCAATTTACAGGCATTGCTGCAATGGTAAGGCAGGCTGGCCACATAAAGAAGATTACAACTAAGGCAAGTACATATTCATAACCTGAGCAGAGCCTACATCCTCAGGGTAAGAGTTATCAGTATGGATGGGCAAAACCATCAATCTGTATATGTCAATCGCTTGCAATGCAGGCACACCTTAAATGCGAGGGAAGAAAATTAAGATGTGTAATGATTTAAATTTAGTGACTTGTTTCAAATGTGTATTGAAAACAATTGCTGTAGTTGCTACAGAAATGTCACTATCTCATCTAGAAATTGGAGTGATTATGAAGTGAAGTGATATGTGGCTCCAGAAGTAATTACCGTATGAAAAAGTGATTTCCATTAAAAGCACGTGAGAGCTTTTGATCTAACAAATTTCTCCTTTCTGTCCTGAAATGACCCTCTCATTTTTAGTTCTGAGTATATGTAGAGTGGAATATGTAAGTTTCATGAGGGAACTATACATCTGCTACAGAGCTTTAGGCTTTCTCAGAGAAAAAGATTGGTCTTGCTAGGATATTCCTAATTAATACTTCTCAACAAATATGTAAAAAAATGGATTAAAACCCACTGTGAGTCACTGAAACTGCATCATTAAACGTGAATAGTTCTAAAACTGCTGAGCTGACTTTCTTAAGAGTATAGCTATTTTTTAAAATCTTATACAGATCAGCAAAACAAATGAAATTTGAATTTCTTAGATTGCTCCATCACTGAAATGTTCTAACAGATTCAAACGGAACATTTTTTGTATTTGCATGATTTGATTTTTTTTAACCAATTGTGTTGAAAGAAAGAAAACAAACTACTTTTGTAGGAGCAGTGCTATGAGGCATCTCAGCATCGAAGGATTTTATATAAGAAAACCAAAGGATTTTATATAAGAAAATTAAGGCAAGCTGAAGATTAGGGCTAGAATAAGAGTTGATGCTCTGAATGATAAATATATATACATAACATACATAATCTATACTACATTGCTACGTTCTGCAATTAATTAATGAATATTAACTTGTTAATGTAGCATAAGTTGTGTAAGTGGTGTGAACGACAATGCAAATGTCCAGCCCTAAGTCCTTGTTTCTGTAATCTTCACTTAGACATGTAATGCTAGGATTGCAGAAGCAGTTCATTTAATGTTCCACAGCACTGTTGACTTATATTTGTTATGGTTTTGATTATGAGAGTGTTTGGGTATAAGCATTTATGCAAATCCATCAGTGCTGCATGTGTGTTCAGAGCATGTGCTTATTTGAGAACTAGTGTCGTGCATCGCTGCACATACATATGCGGTGCATGTCTGTATATGTAGGATTTTCCTGGAGTATGTGCAATGACCAGCAGATCCTTGTCCACCAAATCCCAAAGGGCAGCAATGGCTATTGGACCTTGGTGGATCCTCACACAGGGAGCCTGTGCAGCATAATTTGGATAGGCTGTAATGCCAAGAATATGCTAAAGATGCTGCAGCATATCTCATTTGTTAGTGATGCTGCTGCTGTCTTCTCAAGGATATCAAAATGCCTGTCAGCACCTGGATGAAAATCAGCTGACTCAGATTCAATCTGGCCAAAATGAAAATGATGATGACTGGAGCAGGGAAAATGTTTAAAACTGGGGTAACATCTTTAGCTATCTATAACATCTTCAGACATTTATTTAAATACTACGGCACCTCAGGCTTCTATTTTTTGTCATTGTCTGAGTGATCAAGATAGTCGATGGCAAAATTACCCTCTTCTTTTCCCAAGCTTAACTTCTGGTGCAGAACTGGCCATTGCAATCTACATGCCCTTCCCTGGCAGAGTGAATTACTGGTAGCTCACTGAACGTCTGGGTAAGTGTATAAAGAATGCAGAGACTCTAGCTTTGGCAAAATGAGACAGCCCTCTTCAACAGTAGCAGCTTTACCGCCCCCAATGATTTGCAGGTTATATCCTCACTGTGTCTCTTGTTTCTGATCTTCAAAGTAATAAAGACCTGGCTTCCCCAGAGACTGCTTCTTTAATCATAAAAACACAGGTACTCCTCTGAAGCAAGCAGTATCACACAGATCAAGATAATGCAAGTAAAAAGGTGAAAATCAAGAGAAAGTCCCTTAACAGAAACATTCATCAATAGAACTTCAACCTACAGAACGTCAAGATAATTCAGGTAAGCGTGCGCAAAACTTTGCTGCTGGATAACCCAGGCAGCTCGTACCACTGTCAAGGTAGTCACACGCTGGCTCCATCTGCCCAGCATCTGCATGCAACGTACTCCACTGCACGGTTTTAGGAGATTGGAAATTTCCCAGAGGCATCTGCTTTAGTGTGCACTAGTGCATGTATGTGTATAAAACCCTGGCTTACAGAGAGTAAGGTAATTCAGTAGTAGGCCGTGACAGCATGTGCTGCACCGGCAGGCAGCCCACAGTGTCAGGAGAGGATTTGGATAGCTGCTGGGAAAGGTGGTAGCCAGGACGGCTGCAGCCAGAACAATTCATGCGGCCTGCAGCCTTGGGGAAAGAATGCTGCCAGAAGAGGCCGATATCACATAAATTGTCCTGGCAGAATAAACACGGTTTGTGATCTGCAAGATTAGCACTTCTGCTCTCCACTCTCCCCACTTTAAGGCATATAAAGTAGAGCCTTCTTTTTGATAAGCATTTCCTCCCAGAGCTAAAACACTCAAAGCATTTCACATGGTAAACATATATATTTAAGGAGAGCTATCATCAACTTGAAAGTCACAATACCGTTTAAAATGCGTAGTTGTAGCTATTTATGACATGAGTGGCAGCAAAAGGGGGGAGGAAAAAAAAAAAAGTCTTTCCTGGCAGCTCGCTCGTTTTTTTTTTTTTTCTATAGTCTATTGAGCCATGTGAAAACAGTTTGTGAACAGGCGGCAAGTGCGAGTTTTCTCGGGTACGCCGCCGCAGCGCAGGCCCGGCCGGGAGGGGACGGGACGGCCCGGGCGGCAGCCGCGGGCCCCGCGGTGGCAGCTCCGCGGGGTGAGGGGCCCCGGGCCGCCAGGGATGCTCTGCGGGAGGCGGCCGAGCCCGCCTACCCCCCCGCCGGCGCCGGGCGAGCGCAGCCGCAGGGCCGCGGCGCGCTCGGCCGCCCGGGGTCACCTTGGGCACGTCGCGCCTCGCCCCCGCCCCAGCCGCTGCGCCCCGCGAGCCCTCCGGCCCTCCGCGGAGCGGCAGCGCTCCCACGCCGCCGGCCCTGCGCGGCCGGGCGCTGGCCGCGGCTACACGGAGGCGGCCGCGCCCCCGCCACAGCTGCAGACGCGGAGGCCGAGGGCAACCCGCCCGCCCCGGCCCTCTGCGAGCCGCTGCTGGCGCGGGCGGCGCCGCCCCGGGCTCCCGCACCACCGCCCCCCCCGCCGCCTCCCTCAGGCCGAGCGGCCGGGGCGGTGCCCCGCGGCCTGAGGCGGCGGCCGGGGCCGTGGACGGCGGCGTCCCGCGCCCCGCGCGCCCCCGGCGGGCGGCGTAGCAGGGAGGAGGCGCCGCCCCGGCCGTCATTTCCGCCGTGTGTCGGGGTGGGGGAGGGGGGCAGAGCGCTCGCCTCCTCCTCCGCGGCGGCCGGAGACACAGAGACCCAGCGCGGGGCGAGGGGAACCAGCCGCCGCCGCCGCGCCCGCGGGCCGCGCCGCCCCGCCAGCCGAGCCCTGCCCCCGCCCGCCGCAGCCGCCCGGCATCCTTCCCGCCCCCCCCCGCCCCGCGCCGCCCCGGCCCGGCCATGGGGAACGCAGCCACCGCCAAGAAGGGCAACGAGATCGAGAGCGGTGAGTGAGGGGAGGAGGGGGGGATCCGCCTCCGCCCGGCGCCTGGCTCCGCTCCCCGAGGAGGGGCCGGCGGGCCGGGCCCGGCGCGCCCGCCCCGCGCCGCCGCAGGCCCCGCGGCCTAGCGGCTGAGGCGCCGAGCCCCCCGCCCCGCGCAGGCCCCCAGCTCGGCGCGGCCTGCTCGGCGCCGCGGGGAGCCCGCCCCGGCCCCGGCCCGCCGCCGGGCCGCCCGCCCCCCTTCCCTCCTTTTCTCCCTCCCTCTCTCCCTCCCTCCCTCTCGGCGCGCCCGCCTCGGGGTTTAGCGTCTCAGGAAATAAGCGGGATAAATCCGCCTGCGGCCGCTGGGCCGAGGCCGCCGCCGGGCCGCGCGTCCGGCTGTCCCGCGGCAGGTGTCGGTCCCCGGCGAAGGCGGAGCTGCCGGGGTGGCGGCGGGCAGGTGTCAGCGCCGCCGCCAGCCTCCAGTCTCCATCCTTACCCCGGCCGGCTCGCTTTCCCCACCCCTGAACACACCCTTGCCGGCGGGGGAGGCCGCCCGCCCGCCGCGCTCCGTCTGCGGCGGGAGGGCTTCCATCCCGCTGCGGGGAATGTAGGTCAGGAGCTCCTAAGCCTGCCCGGATCGTGCGGCCCCGGTGACCCCGGCCGGCCTGCCCGCGCCCCGTGGCACGGCCTCAGCCCCGCGGCGTGTTGACATGGTTGGGGAGTGCGCTGGGAGAGCGCTCGGCACGAACCTGGCGCTGGGTAAAATGGAAGACAAAAACGTTGATCCGAACTTGCCATCGTAGGGTGCTTTTTGCTGGGTGTTTTGTTTTGGTTTTTTTTCCCCTAAGTCTTTCACCGTAGTCTTTAAATAATATAAAGCCGATTCGGTTGCTGGGAAAAAATACCCCAGACTTTATTTTTAGTAAGCTAACTTCCTTACTTCGCTTCTAGTGGAAGACTTTGGGTATGTTTGTGATGGATAAGAGAAAACACAAGACGTAGAGAGCAGCCAGTTGTGCAAGCTCAGTGTTACTACAATACCCTTTGTTACTGGCAATTCCTGGGGCGTTATTAAAATGGAAAGAAGTTCAAACATCGAAGTTACTTTTTGTTATCTTTTGTGCAGTTTGTTTACTTTTTGTGCGTTTACTACGGAGGTCTGGGGTAGAACCGGGTCACCCGGTTTGCAGGGCCGGTGCCTGCCCACACAGCATTGCTCCGGCGGCCCGGGGATCTGCATGGCTGTCTCCAGCTGTGGGACCAGGGGCTCTGCTTCACCTACCCAGGTCTGCTGTGTGGTTTGGCCTTGCGGTTCTTGCACCTTATCTCATTATTATTATAGGTTTCACAATGCAAACGTTTTATGAGTATTTGACCGTTACTGTTTAGTGGTTTTATTTTTAATATATTTAGCCAAGTACGTTAATTTCCGATAGGAAGTATTTTTTAGCCTACCTGTAAAGATATGTGTGAAGGGAGAGAGGGTGGATTGTGTGAAGTATTTTAGATGATAAAACACTGCATTTTGTACTTTATAGCAGCTGTATTGCTATTAGTCTGTGCAGTTAAATAACACTACACCACACAACGTTTACTTATGTTTTAATTAATTCTTTTCTCATATTACCAAATACAGTGATTTTTAAGTTGCAGAAGTTTGCTTCAGAAGTCCTCTCTCTCTCACTTTGCTAGAGTTTGAAAATTAAATGCTGCTAGAGACATCAAGCTCCAATGTTCAATTACTCAGTATATTTAGCAGCGAAAAGCTCTGTAATGATACGGCTTCTGTAACTTGGAGAAGGAATTGATCATCATTGACATACTGTTGGGAAAGACCAGGATTCACTTACTGTGAGGATCAATAGTATATGAATACTATATGCATAATAAATTATTAGAAACAATATTTGGTTTACTGGCAGTGAAAGTTGACGTGTAATCTATTCATACAATACACGGCAACTAAAGAAACATAATACGAGGGGACTTTAATATTTCTGAGACATATTTGCATTGTTGAGCCAGTTTTCCTGTGTTGCGCATTAAGGGTCCTTAGTAGCACATATTCCAAACTTAAGGACGCTGAAAATGAAGTTGTTTGAAGTGGTAACATAAAAATATCCAGTTTGACTTGTAAAGGTGATGTTATGCCCTTGATCTACATGTGGAGCGTATGGTATTGTGTGGATCAAGGACATGCTAAGGTCCCTGAAAGAACAACGAAGGGTAACACAGCTTCCACTGATAACTATACTTACTAGTTCATGAAGTGTAATTTGAGACCTCTTTCACTGTCTCTGGTCAGCACAGTAAATGCTGTTCACCTAACTGTGGCTCTTACATTCTTCTTGTTTATTTTAGCTTTCAATATATATTCAAATATACTTGTTACGTCACTCAGGCTATGAAGAGGAATATAACCAGTTGTGTGTGAACACCAGTAGTAGAATGGAGCAAATATTTCAGAGTATTTCTAGGCAGAAGTTGCAGGTGAATGAGATCTCCATGCTGGTTAAGTTTCTTAAGCTTAGCCACCAAAAAAGTAAACCAGGTTTGCGTAGCAGGGAGGGCAAGATACATGTGTCTATATACAGAAGGTGGAAAGCTTCAGTGTAGTCTGTTAGGGTTTTCTTTCCCTTCTCTTCCAGGTTCTCCTAATATGTTGTAGATTTTGATTTGGAGGACCAAAATTAAAAGTGATCCTTTACTGAAAAGAAGCTTAAGGTTTCTGTACCTGTTTAAACTCTGTACCTGTTCTAAACGGGTTCATGGTTTTCCACAAGCCACAGCCACCTACAAATTCTTTTAGAATAATAATATAAGTATTTTTCATTTGAAATCTGAAGACACACAATTGTCAGTTGTCTTAAAAGTTTCTCTAAGCTTGATCTCTCATCCTAATACTCATTTAATTATTCACTTCATTGTTTGGGGTTTTTATTTCAGCTGCTCAGTTTACAGTAACTGAGAAAACTTCTTTTGCAACCTGTGAGTTAAAAATGGCAGCATGTGGTAAATTACATTTTTTTAAAAAAAGGCCACAGGGAGTCTACCTTAACTTGTTGCAATTAATGTAGGAAAATGTTAGCTTTATTAATATTCATTATCTTGGAATCATTTGTTAAAGTAGCACACAACATAAAAGAAACATAACTACAACATATCTCTGAGTTTAAAAAAGGTCCCATAGTATTTTTTTAATCCAGTAAGTGAAACTCTTATGTTAAAGATCATTATTGATTTTGAACAAAACAGGAATGTTTTAACTTTAATAGAACTCTTTTCTAAACTGGAATGAATGTCAACCCTGCAAACTGTAAAGTTTGTAGAAAGTTGTGGGGTTTTTTTCTTCAGAAAACTCAATAATACAGATTTTTAAAGTGATTACTGCAAATGGCTCTGAATTACTCTTTAAATATGCAAGGAAATGTCATACATGAGGGCAAAAAGTTTGTTTAGAAATTAATAGTAATCTCACTTGGTGTTCTGTTTGTTTTGGTTTTTTTCCCTAGATTCAAGAATACTTAGTTGTGATACTGTCTGTTTCTTTCTTTTTAATCACCAAACTGGATTAGAGACCAAGTGATTAGAATACACTCTTTGGTGACTGGGAGATTTGTATACTTTTTCTTCTTCCAATAGGTCTTGAAACCACATGGTCTTGGCTTCCGAGTTGTGTTAGCCAGGATTTAAATGGCCCTTGCTGCTTTTTCTGTAGCAATATGTGGCAGTAAATTGCACCTAAAATGTATGTTTTAAACAAAACTATATATGGTTTTCAAAACATAATTCTGTACACATACCTTCTTACCTGATAGCCAGATCTCCAGCTTTCAGTGTACAAGGGATTTATTAATCTAACATGACTTTACTAACTTCAACTTCTGTGGTCTTTAAATAGCCAAGCACAGCATGTGTGATGTGTATTCTGCATGTGAATTTTATGTTCATTCACTCCTTCTCCTCAAAGTGTTCCCGCTACAGTATCTTCAGTATGACAGATTTCCTATTATAGTCAATTCTTCCCTTTTTAACTCTTACAATTATTCTGTAAGTAGTGCTCCTTTGAAATGTGCTTGACAGGAAGATGCAACCTTCTTCATTTTCCTTTGCCAGTAGATTTTAACCTTCTCAGGGGACGTTTCTTGGAAGTGAGATATTTTTTCTTTGTCTTATTTTTCACGTGCATTCAGTGCTGGGTCATTCTGTTGTATTTACTCATTGAGGACCAGAAGAGACCACAAGTTTGTTTCTTGTTTAGACCGGATGAGACAAAGCTCTGTCACTGCTGACCTTGATTAGATTAAAATTGGTGAAGCAGAGGTGAAAAGCTCTGTGTCCATTACTATTCCAAGCTTGCTGATTCCCTGTCACTTTTCCAGAGACCCTTGTTTCAGTGTTTTTGATCTGAGTGAAGTTTTGTCAACAGCTGTCTTCTTGCTTTTGCTCATTGTGTTTATGCTCTCTGATTTTGAAATGGATAGCTTTTGGAGCCTTGCTTACTCAGTTTAGAATGTCAGCTATAGTATATATTGTATAAAGAGTAATTAACACTATATATTCCAGTGATGCTGGAATGGAGTGTATTGATAACATTTCTAAACGATGTATTTAAAACTTCTTTCCATATATTTTTGGGCTTGTATTGTCTCACTATTGATCAGTTAGGTTTCAGCAGTAAGGAACTCCATCATCTGAAAATCAGAAGTAGTTATAATTACTTGCTGAAGAAATATCTAAAAATTCTTTTGCTGTAATCACTACTGTAAGACTACCAGTATGCACCACCTGAAAATTCTGCTTTAATTAAAAACAAAATACTTCTTCACAGCTTGGACTAGCAAAGAGAGAGGCTATCACTCAGTAAGTGATAGCCACGTGGTAGCATAACAAAAGGTCAGAAGGACCTCCGAGTGATAAATTAATGTATTTTGTTGTTGTAGTTAGGAGGGCTGTATTACAGGCTCAGACTGCTTTAAAGACAGAATATTTTTAATTACTTGACATTCCCTTGATGCTGGGTTTCTTTAGTGTTCGTTCATTTACCCATATATCCACATTCGTAGAAATGACACAGTCAAAAGTAGTATTGAAAAATGCTCAAATTTCTCATATTTTTGGCAACAGTCACATTGTTCCTTAGTGTAATTAAGGCTGTGTCTGTGCTGCAAAAATTAACAGTCTCACTAGTACAGGGAGCAGAATGTGGACAGAGGAGTAAGTGGAAAAGCTGTAAGGATGCAACGCTGCGAGTTCTGGTGTGTGGGCTGCCCTGCCCAAGTGGAGGACTGTGTTCCACGCCGCGTGTCAGGCTGTCAGGGAGTCTTTTCCAGTTAGTTAAGTTCTTCCATAACTAACACATCTCTCCTTTGGACAGAACTCTGGAAAGGCCTTTGGATGGCTCAGAGATTTTTGTGTGTTTTGCCTGCATCTTTACTATAGACATCACGAAGGACTTGTTTGCCGATAAGCTTTTTCTTTTTTTTCTTTTTTTAAACTACAGCAGTTAGTTTAATAAAGGATATTGTCTCTGCTACACAGCAGGTGGCTTCCAGATCAGATCCAAGTAGAGTGTAATTTTTTTTAATCAGTGCTTCTGGTCATTTAAGCTTGCAGAGTTTCCAGTGTTAGGAACCTTGAGTCAATGGGGTTTTCTCTTATAAACTTGTGCAACTTAGGGCTAAAACGTGGCAAAGAGGCTGCCCTGCAGTGCTGCTCTCAAGCTTTGTCTTTGTTACAGGTGCAAGGTGTTATTTCATAAGCATTTCTTTCAGTTGCAGTTCTGCTTTTCTGTCCCCTGCCACTTTTTTCCTGCCTCTGTGCCCTCAAGGGTGCTGGAGCAACTATTTATGAGACAACAAGGTGAACTGAATTTGAGATTGATCTAGGTTAAAAATAACCCTGCAGAAAAGGGAAAGCAGAAGGGACTTTAGTTAACCTGGATCAGCTTCCTGATCCAGTTCACTGCAGCTGCACTAACAATTGTAGCAGTGCAGGTGGGATACATCACACAAGTGAGACTGGATAGCAGGCACAAAGTAGGGGCTGCCTGACCTCCTGCTGCTGCTGAAAGCAGAGCTGTGGTTTCAGGCTGTACTGCAATTCTTTTCCCACCATACACAGTTTCTATGCTGTGAGGTAGAAACGCTTCCTGGGAAATAGGAGAGGACAAAGTAGCAGTGGAGCTATGAGGAGGTAAGTGAGGTGAGAAATGTGTTGTCTTAGGAGCTGCAAAACTAGAAGATGAAATTACCTTTTTTTCCTTTTCCTCCCCTGTCGGTATGGTTGGGAAAGGATTACGTATATTCCTCAGTGTGGTGTGCAGGAGGACTAGTCATGAATAAGGACCCCATTTTGTTTGAACAAACACAAACCAGACAATTTATTCTCCGAAACCCACGCGTTCTGTTTTGGGTAATAAGGTGAATGTAGACAGATGGGAAGTACGAGATGAAAGCAAGACTGTTATTCTGTGTAGCAGGAAAATCAGGATAAAGCAATTTGAAGGTATGTTTATAGATGTTGCTATGCAGGAAGCTAAAAGGAAGATACCGGGGTAGCCCTGCCTGTGGTGTTCAGGATCAGCACCGGTAAATGACAGTCTCTTTGGTGCTCAGTTGAGCCTGTCTCTTTGGCATCCTGCTTGCTGTTTCTTCAGCGTCACAGCAGAGTAACATCCACTAAGAGTAAGGTTTCACAAAACAGCTGAGCCCATCTGGTCGCTTGTACTGTTGAAAAATCTGTTTTTATTCCTAGACCTTTCACAGGTCACAATTCTAGTGTTTTTCCGATCCATTGAGAAGCTGTTTTAAATAGGCAGAAAACTATGTGGATTTTATCTCTTTGGGTTATCTATAATTATTTTGCACGCCAGATAATTCACTGAGGTGTCAGATGGCAAGAGACAGATTCAAAGGAAGCGCTGAAAGCACTGTTGGCAATGACATGGTGAGGTGGCAGGAGAAAGAAGTCTCTTTTCTTAGCATTGAGCTCTTAGATGAACTCAACAGTTTCCTAAGATCTCGCCCTGTTAACTTCTTGGAAAAGTGATTACTCCAAACTACCCGTTTCCTGACTGCCTTTGTTCTTATAATGAATTACTTCAAGGCATTAAGTTTTTAGTGTGAAATGTTAGCACCTAGCAGTTGGACTTTGCTTTTTCAAGCTTTTAGAGTTACATGAAGATAGAGAATAATATAGCAAAACATTGCTTCTTTCCATCTCTGTACCTATCGTATGGGTCTTTAAGACAATAGTATTTTAGAAGATTTTTAAAATTTTTTTCATTTTGTATTTAGTTTCAGTTCTCTTTTTGCCAATTTGATATTCAAACTAAGAAATGTACCAAAATTTTTATTTCATTCATTAAACAATTTTCTGCTTTTCCATGCCCAGAGGGGTTAATCTGTAATCATGGAGGACTTGCTAGTTTGCAATATAATTAGTTTCTGATATATATTCCTAGATACACATGTAGTAAGGGTTAGGCTAACTGTGGGTTGCATAACATTTTACTATGTAGTAAAGGTGTGGAAACACCTTGTTTTGGTTTTTGGTGGGTTTTTTTACTTTTCATTTTGTTTTTTTTAAAAGCCACAATTTTTATGACTCCAGACTAAACAACCAGTTTGTTTCCAGTGTTTCCTTACATTGGGATATCATCTGTCTGTAGTTTGAACCATAGTTTTGAGGGTTTTAGAAGATCTTTCAGAAAATCATAGAGGTATATAAATACACTCTGTATGTGAGACATAAATGAGCCTCCAGACTGTGAGAAAGCAAAAATCTTTTCTATGACATAGCTGTTCTCTACCAGAGAAAGCCTGATGAGCATTCTGAGCGAAGTTCTTCCCATAGGAAGGGCACAGAATTACTGTTCTACCTTGCACTGACTCTTTCCTCTGGGAGATACGGTATCTGTGTGATAGACTGACACTGAAATAGTAAGATACCTTACCTGTGATGTTAGAACAAGAGGCATAGAAAATCCTTCTTCAACTCATGGTTAGATGAATGAATATCTAATCTGCTGGGTGATTTGTGAAGGTAAGTGTTAGTTTTGTTATCCCTCTGCCTCTTGTTAACTTCTATCCTTTTGTTAAAATACTGTAATGTTTAAACAGAGGACGTCAGGAACTTTTTGTTTATGTCATTCACATTAAGCTGCTTCCAGCAAGTATGTACTTGTTAACCTACTGCACCTGCTGTTAGCGCTTGTCTGTAAACCCACAGACTTCCACAGCAGTGTGGTTCAAGAAATTAAAACAAAGGAAACTATATTTCTGGCACAAAGATGGAAACTTTAGAGATAGAAAAGATTGTTATTTTGCCTGTGCCCAGAATCTGTTTGCTCTTCCCTCTCATGAAATGACATAATTAAGGGTGTGTGTACTCGGATACATCAGCAGGTGCATTGTAATAGTAATTAAGGTTAGTTTTGATTACTATGATGTTAGGCAGTTTGAAATTCATTGTTTGTCTTGTAGCAGGTAACAGTAATAGGTTTATTGTATATTTAAATTCTAATTGTTAAGCATATGATAATCTAGCCTTACTTTGCACAGGGGGAAAATGTGACTTAACTGCACCAAAGTCTATCATTAAGATGAAGTTTTTAATGCAAATTACCTGTATTCAAGCATTTTATTAACAGATCCATAGATTAATGTGGAGTCTGGAGGTTTTAATCAGGGTTTCTCATTTGAAAAACAGGGTAGGTGGTGAGAGAGAGAGAGAAAAAGCATTACATAGCTAAAATCATGCCAAACCAATTTGAAAGATCATGGTATTTCTTTCTAACAGGTGTCATGACAAAAGCAGATATGTTTTCATGGACTTGTTGAGGACTATTTTATATCAGACAGCTTTTAAAAATGCAGTGTTTGAGTCATACATTTGGCCCTTGTGAAAACTTCTGTGGTGAGAATCAGGGGTCTCATTGAAATCCAGGACTATGCATGCACTGCAATTTCCAGCACTGGCACTCTGCTTTGGGAATTATGGGTTAAACATCTGAAATCAGTAGACTGCAACAGCGCATCATGTGGTCAAGCTGTTTTTTCTCCATTGGCTTAAGAAATAAACATTTTCGTGGCATTTGTTTATGTGAACTGAATGTCAGAGTGAAATAAGGTGCTAGATCATTTAGCTTAATTTAATGGCATATATGAATATCAGATTGCAAAACAAATAAGTGTTCCGTTTAATTTAAGTCTACAGCAGCTTCATGGGATGTGGAACTGCCTGGGAGGTTCAGGGTGTTTAGTGCTTTGTAATGGTTCTTACGGTGCCTGCTGGTTCTTTTGCGTATTAGCAGATATTTTTTTTTTCCCCTCTTTGAATTTCTTGAACTGATGATCAGGTGCAAAATTTACACAAAAACAAAATTAGCTTCAGTTTTTCACAGATTGTTCTAATACCCAAGAACAGTTCAATTTCTATCTAAATTTTGTCTATCGTTATGACATGCTTTCTGCCAAAAGATTGCTCTTTTGATTCTACCTACATTGTTACCCAGCTGCCCATTTAGTATTAGAATACAGAATTTATTTCATTTGCATATTTAGTTCATTTGCATATCAATTTAGGTTTTCTATATTGAATTCCAAGGTAGAACATTCTTGAACTTTGAATGAATGTGTCCACAGGTTTGTTACCACCTCCTGTTTTCATTGCTGGGTGACATTTGTTACATTTGTAGGTAACAAACATATCAAATGAGTTGCATCTAAGGTGAATGCTCAAGAAAAGGTTGGCAAGGATGGCAAAAGGTACTGAATTATTTCCATATGAAGAATTACTATGTAAGTGACATCTCTTCTGTCTAGAATAGGTAGAGAATATGATCTGTAAAACGGTGTGTGGCATGAGAAGTTAGAAGTGTCCTATGCTTGCCCTGTTCTTTTGTTAAGCCGCCGCTTCTAGTGACTCTTTCTATTGGCTTTTTCCTTAGGGACAGATAGCAATTTATTCCTAATAAAACATCAGAGCCATCTTTTACAATGAGGAACTACAGAAAAAGAAAATGGAGAGAAACCAGGCAACAGCTGGTAAAAGAAGGAAGTGTGGGTCAAGAAATATAAAAATAGGGAGCACTGAGCAGAGTATGGTCTGGGTCTTGTCTGTGTTCTCCAGTCCCAGAAGAGGGAGCTGATGAATGCTGGCCAGAGATGCTTTGCCTGAGGAGGTGGAGGTAAATGCCACAGGTGTCAGAGCCATCCTGGGAAGCTTCTTCCTCCTAGTTGCAGCTTGGTGAGAGCCAGTGGAGTTGATGAAGAGATCCTACATCACGTAGGGCATTAGAGGGGAAGTGTATAAATATAAATGTGAGTGAAAAGCATCTTAATAAGAGGTTTTGGAGAAACTGGAGGAGGGGTTGCCACTTGTCCCACTCAGGCCATGGCACGTGTGTGTATTCTACGTTTTCCCAGAGCTAAGCTCTCAGGACCCCATGAACAGCAGTATGGATGTGCCCATCTCTTTTAAAATGTTTTTCCTGGTTAGGCTCTGAATTTAGCCCAGAGTACAAGCCGGTGCACCTGGTGTCTTGCCTCTCCTGGTGGTAGGAGATCCTGTTTCCTGCTGTCTGGGCAGGGCAAAAGGTGAGAAGGTGAAGTGTGAGTGCATAGTGGAATTTT
The DNA here is from genome assembly GCF_031877795.1 of Strix aluco. Lineage (NCBI taxonomy): Eukaryota > Metazoa > Chordata > Aves > Strigiformes > Strigidae > Strix > Strix aluco. Next base: position 16,275,455 of record NC_133938.1, read on the forward strand.
CCAAGACAAGGTGTGAAGATGAACTGGATGTCATGAAGCCTGCTGAAATACTGTGTGAGGAAGCACGTCTATATCACAGGGAGAACAATCTTCTCCTGGTGTTACAGTTTCCTCAATCTTGTAACCAGGAGGTTGTGCTGTTGCTGTAGAGGTGACATTGCAGGTCAGGGTACCAATGACTAGCTTCATCCCAGATACCCAAAGCAGTATTCTGTATTTCAGTTCTGCCACAGATGCCAGGTATACTTGGTGTGTTGTATAGTTTCAGCCATCTTTACCTGTTATGGTGAGTCCCTCGTTCACCTACAGTCCTAATATTCTTTGTGCACATAACTCCATTCCTAGCAATCCTTGCCTGTGTTTTCCTGTAGTCTGATGGAAGACAGTTTTATGTTGCACTGAAGAAGTCCATTGTTTGCTGTACCAAAGTGGTACTTTTTATGTGATCTTTTTATTGTGATAATTGTAGGTGCTACTTGTATACCTTCAAACAGGATTTTATTTTTTTTAATGGATGGTGTATCTTTAGAAGCTTGCTATTTTTAGGAGCTAAACTGATACTATAAAGTTGTTCTCTTCAGAAGAGTTGGGTTCTTTTGGTGGTGATGCGTTTTGGTTTTTGTGTCAGTTGTTTGTGTTTTAAACAGATGCTTGAAACTGTCCTTTATTAAAGAAAAGCATTTGCTAAGTAATTGACAGCAGGAATATAGAACATAATTTGTCCAAATAACTGTTGTGCTTTTCAGCCATAGCACAGTGTTGTATGATGATTTGCTTGAATTCCTATATCAGTTATAGCCACAATTACTTGTTGGTATTAGAATGGTTTTTTTCAAGACCTCTTTTAGAAGCAATTTTATAGTTTCTGCTGGGCAAGAGCAGTGTTTTCAGAGTAGAACCTGATTTTTGCTGGTATGATGTTTTTTGAAAAAAACCCAAAACATGTTTGTATTGTCTCCAACTTGAGCTTTGAGGCTATAATTATGAAATTTTCTTCAACTTGCTGCTTACGGGGTACTTGCATGACCAATTTTCTCTGGCAGTAAAGCTGACTTAAAAAATTCCTGCCCTGATCACCCCTGCTGCTCTGCTCACAGCTGCAATTTGCTGCTCCTCCTGGGCGGATACAGCTGTTTGAGGACTGCTCTGAACTGTCACAGAAATGGTTAAAACCCTCGCTCCCACCCAGCTCTGCTGTTTTAACCCATTAATTTCATGAACCTATCTTGAAATAGGGCCCCACCTTGTGTTGGACGGATACAAAGGAGGGATGTGAAAGAAAGGATGAAGCATTGTTGTAAGTGGAGTTTGCCACTGAAGAAAATGTACTAAGCGTTTGACTAACAGGAAGGAGAAAATGCTAGCATCAGATGCTAGCATCGCACAGTGTTGATCTAAGCTTTTAGATGGGTCAACCTGAGATGGTTTTTAATTTGAGGGGCTCTTTGGAGCCTTCCCTGCAGCCAGAGGTGGGTCTGAGTGACTTTTGTAACAATATGCATCACCATGTTATTTTCAAATACTGTCAGCAAAAGTCCAGTTTTTGCTTACTACTGAGGCTAAAATAGTATTTGTAACATTTTAGTTCTGTTAAATGTGGTTGCCCTCATAGTCATCAGAGGAAAATTTATTTTGACAAAGTTATCAAAAGGATCACCAGCCTTCCTCTCCGTATTACTCTAGATTGTGCTCAAGTATTTGTTAGGACAAATAAAACTGGAAGATGACTAATACATACACACTCATTTTAGATACAGCATGTGAGTAGGGAGTAACAGGAGGAAGAAGAGACACATGCAGATCTGTGCAATAGCACAATGGGAGATGTGAAAGAACCAGATATCGAAGCTAGCCTAAATGATACAGTAAGGCTACAGGTATAAGCACTGCAAATTTAGTATGATTTTCAACTGGAAAAATGAAGGCATCTCTTGCATTTAACTTTTCTACAGCTCAACTGATTTTTCCACTTAATAGTGAAGATACCAATTTTCTGCAGGATGTATTTTTCATTTAAAGTGAAAATAAAGTTTGTAGCCTTACCGCACTTTCTTTCAAAAGATAACTTGTGGTAGTTCTGCCTTTCTTTGTGTGAAAATAATTCCAAACAGAAAATAGTAGTTGGCTGCTTTTCCAACAGTCCTGTTCAGAACATTGTAATTTTCTCCACCAACTAAATTGACTCATTCATTTCCACTAATACATACAAACTTACTTGTTCTGCTGCCAGTCTTCTTGTTAAGAGGACTAGCCCAACACGCAGTGACTGGGGAAACAGAGTAGTAGATGTTCAATATGGAAAGCATATAAATTCAAGCCTTTCACACGCAGTCCCTTCAGACTTGGACCCAAGAGGAAATTTTTCACAATGAGAACAATCAGCCATTGGAATAATCTCCTCAGGGATGTGGTGGGTTCACCAACATTGGACACTTTTAAGATTCAGCTGGACAGGGTGCTGGGCCATGTTGTCTAGACCCTGCTTTTGCCAAGAAAGGTTGGACCAGATGATCCTTGAGGTCCCTTCCAACCTGGTATTCTATGATGTGTTATGGAGGAGTTGAGTATCAAAGCAAGTCTGTTGAGCTTGAGATTCTTACCTGTGCAGCACTTGAGAGGGCTTTATAGAAAGTAACTGCAAGTTGGGGAGAACAGAGATCAGGTACATTTATGACAAATAGAGCAGTGGTGAGAATTTGGATTCCTCTCAAATGGCATGGTGGTGATTGCATAGCCTGAAGAGGGCAAGAGTTATATGAAAATCATTTTGATTTCTTGTTGAATGTACATTTAATCATGAAAAAAAGACATTTAGTGGGTTTGGGGAAAATGTATGCTCCAGTTGCAAACGATGGAATATATTCAGTATTATGGGAGTAAGACACAATACTGGCAGTTTTGTGAGAGTCATAGCAGTAGTAAATACTGAAGAAAGATACAAGAGAATAAAGAAATTGTATTATTAGTTCCTATTAACTATTTACTAATAGTATAGATAGCAGAAGTAGCATTATAGCATGAGGAATATTTTTCCTCTTCCAAAATAAAGTAGTACACTAGTGTTATGTGGAAAAACAAACAAACAAAACCAAAAAAACCAAACCCAAAAACAACAATACAAAAAACCAAACTCTATTGATGCACATAAAACCCCAATTTTTCTTTATTGGTAATAAGGTATTAACTTCTTGATATAGTAGAAAAAAAGGTCGGATCATCCTCTGTTATATAAATCTCTTTCTGTTACTCTTCTTTGGGACCCTTGCTTCCTTGCTGACAAGAGCATCAGAATAAAGGTCTTGGACCTTTACTTGCATCCCAAGAATATGATGAAACAGTAAATCTCCCTATTTGTGGTTAGATCAAGAACTATTGAATAAAAGGTAGCATTACATTTTTTTTCTGGTGTTTCATCATATGGCAGAACATATTCTCACGTGAAAGATTAAATTGCAGATGCTGTTGACATCTGTTACTGTTTGGGAGGTTCTTTTTTCTTTGTGTATTTGGAGGAGGGTTATCTGAATCATAATTAGTTGTCTGCTGCAGCAGCAACAACTTTGCAGTATCCTTTGATAGGAGACAATCTGGAACCACAAACGAAAACAATACTTCATTTTTATAGATGTCTGTTCTTACTGGTGTGGTTTTGTGGTCTAAACATAGCTTAATTGTCACAGTGTTGGATAATTTAGAACTGAACTTAGAGGACTGCTATGTGAAGTACTAAAATACCGTGCTTAGAATTGGACATTGTTGCTGTTTAAAAAGTACTTCCAGCTAATGGTTTTTCTCAAGTACTTCTTTAGTGGTGGTAGTATTTAAGAAGGGACAGCAAAATTAGAAGAGTTTTGAAGGATAACCTACAAGCAGATATAAATCTGGTCCTTCAAGTTGTTACAATTTAATAAGGCAAAAATGTAGTCATAACAGTAGCCTAATATTTACAGCTTCTTTATACTGAAGTATGCATATACTATATGTATAAATGGAATTCACTTAACTGAAGGAAAATCTTTGAACAAGGGGAAGAGGAAGTTTCCCATCACCACCACCACTTTGTGATTTTTCAGGTTAGAGAAAGTAAGGAGAAGTATAACAGCTCTGTTACAAAAAATGTGGTTATGCTCTAGGTAAGATAGTTGTTTGTAAGGATTTTATTGTATTTTGACAAATACAGTGTTGGTGAGTGATACATTTGAGTTGAAGTTAGAAAAATGGAATGAAGTGGTAGTTAATGTGACAACAGTTACAGCTTGAAGCATTCATGTATTAGCAATTTAAAATTCTGTAATATGCACTAATACTCTGTAGAGTTAGGTGAGATGCTACATGCAATTGGAGATCAGTTTACCTTTTTTCAAGTAAATGCACAAAAGAGTAGAGATTATGGCCAGTTATTGTTCCATTCACACCTTAGTCATTGATTTTGCCGAAGCAACCAAAATAATAAGCCTGTTTCAAGGAAGGTCTTTTAATATGTTGTGTTTTCTAAAAATCAGATATATTTGTTTTATTCATTTATATAAAAGGAAATAAACTATATTTGAAATATTTGTACTCTATAGAAATTTTCTATTTTTTTATTTGAATCTCAGAATGTATGGATGATACTACTATTCTAAACAGCAGTCATTTTCATCCAAAGATAATGGTATATATGTAACCTCCCTGTAAATAGGCCAGAAATCATTGGCAGTCTAGTGGTGGTGGTGAGGTAGTTGCATTTTGTAAAGTGGGTGTCTGATTAAGGATAGAAAAAAATTGGACATTTATGTTCAAAGTTGAAATTTTAATTATTAATGGGCAAGGGATCTACTTCTATTAGCTTTTGTTCATACTAGTATGGTACAATGAATTTTTTTTCTTATCTCAATGAACTTTTAGCCTCTTAAGAAAAGCATTTTTAAGTCACTTTCACTTTAAGAAACTGAAACACTTTTTACAATGAAATCAGATATTGTGGTGTTCTGTTAGACAATGTAAGTACATTTTCATTAATTCCAGTTGCATGATGCAGTATTACTTGGTGATTTATTAACAAAGAGAGTCTAGCTTGGGAAAAAATTATGAGTATTGAGACACTTTGTCTTAATTCAGTGTCTCTATTTTAGTACATATAGCAACATCAAAAATGTGAGTATCTTATTTATTAAAGAGTATTTTCTGTTAAGTTCTTTCAGTTAAGTGATCTTAATCGCAAGCACTATTAGTAGTCTTACCAGAAGAAAATATTTTAAATTTGGGTTATATATTTCCTGCCAACAGGTGTTTATACACTGTGTCTGTCTCTATTTCATCTTTTGTCTTCTAAAATCTAATATAAAAATTAACCACAGGCTGCCAAGATTGTCATTCTTACTGAACTTTACCTTTCAAATTCTGCACCTGTTCAGGTAATCGGGAAGTTTTGACTTTTTGGGAAAAGAGGACACCTACATCTTGTTGAAACAAGGTGTCATAGGGTACTTTTAACTCTCTGTATTTCAAGAAGATATTTTTATCTCCTATTTCAGGATAATAAGGAAGTTTTAAATAGTAAACACTGGTGTGTATTTCAGACTTAAAACTTTACATTTTAGTTGTTTTAACTACTATCTAGTAGTTAAAATTTGCTTTGCTTAGAGTAAAGATTACATTATTTCAGTGTGGTTTTTGGTATCTTACTTTGCCTTATAAGAATAGGATTATTCAAGCCTTTTGAAAATATGTTTCTTTTGCTGCCCCTTCTTGCTGTCACAGTTGTGGTATATGGGTTGGATAAATTTTTAGTGAAGGGATGGAAATGCAGCTTTCCTGTTCTTGGTAAATAAAAAAACCCCACCAAAACTCAAACCAATCACATTAATCTTTTAAGTAAAAAAACCCAAGCAGCACCCTGGTGAAATATTTCAGGTAGGAGAGCTATAGCACTTGAGAGAGTGTACCTGGATGTCATTTGGTAAAGATGTGTATATGTGTGTTTCTGAGGGGAATCAAAGACACAACAAGAAAGCCCCACATACAGTTTGAGCAAACAGTGGAACACAGGCTGTGAAGAATGTAGCAAGGTATTTTTTGGCTGAGCATGGCTAAAGAAGCCTCCTGGTGTTCATTTCTTCTTTGTAGAGGTAGGCTTTTATACATTCTTTGTAAATACCCAGGATTGAATCAAGCTAATCTGCAGAGAGCAGCATCTCACCTACTTCTGTTCAAGTGGTGAGTGGATGATGGAAACAGGTAACCTAAGCTCAGGTCAAGTAGGTAGCAATGTGCATTTGTGTAAGCAGCATGTTTTTTTTCTTTCTTGACTGACTTACAGCTGTAACGATGTGTACTGTCCTGAAGATTCTCTTGCCATATTACTTAATCATATTTCTTTGTTCTTGATTTATGGTTTATTTTTTATATCAACAAGCTAAAACATGAGTTTTCAACTGATACATCAGTTTCCTTTCCTGGCTGGTTAAATATCAATATATGCTTTCTCTCTAGAAACTGCTTCTCAGAGTTTGTGATCACATGCCACCAGATACACAGTGTGACAGTGTGTCAGTTTATTTTGCAAGCCTGATGCTTTCTTGCTGCTAAGGAAGTTTGCAATTCTTACATAAATTTATAAGCTTTAAAAAAAATTCTGGTACAACTCTTCCAGTTCTGTCAGACTGTTACTGTCAGTGAAAAAAGAGTCAGCTTAAAAATGAACTTTTATGGTTGTAGAGCTTTGATAACAGTTGCAGGATTCCTTGCTTGGGCAAATTAAGTCCAGTATCGTGGGGGGAGGGGGAAAGTTTTTATTAAGAAATTGAACTTGTGATTTTTCTTGAACTTTTCAGATGTAATTAACATACCTCCCCCCCCGCTTTTTTTCTTGCACCTTTTTTCAAGCTGTCTTTCTGTCTAGGTCTGTTTCAGCCAGATTAATTTTATGTCTCCATTATGTTTTTGTTTAGATTGGAATTTATACAATAATACACACACATCACTTCAAACTATTTTCTGTTGAAGTGCTATGTGAAAGTTATTTTATTTGATATCTTACCAAAAGTTTATCAATACAATGGACAGAGAATAAAACGAAGCTGTAGTTTCCTCCCTGCTTATGTTCTTACTGTTCTGAGCACTTTGTGGAACAAAAAATAATTCTTCAATGCAGTATCAGACCAGTTTTCCCCATTGTATTGTAAAATTAAATGTTCAAGTAGCCTTGAAATCTTAGCAATTTTGACATTACAGAGTTCTTAAGATGTTATGCTACAACTTTGTTTTATTCCTTTTGTTTTTTAATGAGGTAGGGAATTGTACGATTCTGTATCTGTGACTAGATGTACTGTTCAGAACCATACTGCAGGTGAAGTAAATGTAAGAATTAGGAAGAAAACTGAAAAGAAGGCAAGGAGATCAGTAGAACTGTTTGTCATCAGAAATATGGAAGGAACCCAGTATTTTCAAAATTTGTCATTCTTCTGTTTGGAAAGTTTTCTGAGACACACACTTTCGTAGCTGATGTGACAGAGGTTTATGGGAGGGTCTGCAGATGAACAGCTTCTTGATCTAGATGATGCCACAAGGTCATACTTGTCTTTTAGGTTTCTTTTTTAAAAACCTCTTAAGTTTCTGTAATCAAAATGAGAAGGAAAGAAAAAAAACAGTGATGTTCCAAAATCAGATTTTAAAAGGCAGGAAATGAAGAATTAAGATTACCTGGGTGAGTATTTTAGCTCCCTTGCACCTGTGTGTTTTAAGAGAAAATTGCATGATTATATGCTCCTTCTTCCCCCCACCCCCAAAGGGTCTTGCTACTTTCGGTGCACAGGACATTGAGCAGTACTCATTAAACAAGTTTTATTTATATTTTCTTTATTATTTTCAGTGCATATCTGTCTGCCTTATTTACTGCATATTATTCTCTTCCTTGGGAGCTTTTTACAGAAATTGTTATCTTAGTATACAACTGTTTTGCAAACATTGAATTTACCTTTACAACATCCTGCTAAATTAGGAGGTTTTATTATTCCCATTTTACGGATAGGGGACCAAGGCACGGAAAGATGAAGGTAAAATGTTTCCCGTTATTTAGGGAGCCCTGTTTGATGTGATAAAGGCTTTATTTCTTGGGACACATAATACATTAAATTCTCTGAAGTATTCAGGTGCTGTTTATATAGATTTCTGTGGCGGTTGCAATTGTTTCTTCTTCTTTGTGAAACAGGCACCCAAATACCATTTGGTCATCGTGGGGGATAGAAAAGCAACAGTAAGTGCAGCTGAAAATAATATGGTTTAAGGAACTTGTCACAGAGCAGAGATAGTGTCCACTCCTCAAGGATGGCTTTAGTAGCTTTCATCATCAGCGTGTCCTGCTGCTTCCCAGAGTTGTGTAGATCTTTTCACCCTACACAAAGGAGCCCTACAGATCTATTTGCGTCACTTCTTAATCCTGAATGGCTGCCAGGGCAGTTCAGTACACTACTGCAGGAGGTATCAGTCCATGGAAAAACGAATACATGACTATATCTGTTGTTACAAAGCGTGTGTAAAAGGGCCATGCTGAGGTTACTAAAAAGATGCTAATTCTGACTTTTTTTATGCTTTTGATTACCAAAATATGAAATATAAATGTTTTTAAAACATAGTTTTCTGTTTGAAATGTTATATAGACAAGTACTTCTTTATACGCTTTGATTTGTAAATGTTTTCTGATAAAAAGGCAGTAACTTTTACTAGTTAGTTATTGTCTTTATTTATAAATATTCGTAGCTAGTATGACAATAGGTTGATAGTGGATTAGTTCACTTTATCCAGTGTCAGTTGAATTTCTGCTTATTATTTATCGAACGTACAATAAAGCTAAGGGGTAACACAGTAGCTTTTCCAGTGGCAAAGTTTGTAGCTTTTATATTTTTATGCTCAAGCTGGAGGAGTTATTAAAAATTTTGACAAGACCTCAATTTGTACAGATACTACCTCAAGTTTGAAAAAGAAAACTTGGGATCTTGAGGAAGGAATAGGTACTGGTGATAAGCCTTTGCTCGCCAGAACTATTAGGAAGTTCTTTTGCTAAATTCAGAACTACTCTTAAAAAAATCCATTAAAAGCCCACTTGTCTGTGTTTTGTAAGAATAACAGAAATGTGTCAGGCTATGGTATAACAGTATGAAAATTGTTTGTAGATACAATTTGGCTCCTATCCGAGGTCAAACAACAGTATTTGTTGACTTTCCTACTTAGGCTTGATGCACTGAAAATCTGGGCTGTTAAACTTGGGAGTCATATGATTGTCTAAATCCTCACTTCTCAGTCGCGATGTTCCAGAAAAACAAGGCAGAGGCAATGCAATCAGGCTTAGCAGTTGTATTGCTTTTAACCATTTCTGAATTTCTGTTAGGGAAAATATAGCCTTTAGTAAAATTATTAGCTTTTTAAAATTAGTTGGCACTATTAAGCACCTTTCATCTGAAAATTGGCAACTCACTGCAAATATTTATAAAACAATTAACTTTTTAGAAGACCTAGGCTTACAGCAATACAGTGAAGTGACTTCTTGTAATTATTGTAGGTTTATAGTAACACTTCTAGTAACTTAAAATAATACGTATCTTCATTTTTTGCCAGTCATGCATTTAAGTTGGCAAGTTTGTTAGAGAGATAACTCTACCTTATTTTATGGCAATTAGTATATCAATTTACTTCACGTTCTCAAAGTGCTTATTAATTTTAGCTCAAAATAGATCAAATGTACCACATGTGACTGCTGTATCATAATACTACTTATCTATTTTTAAATCTAAATGGACTCTGGGAAAGTACTTTGCAAACTTTTGGCTTCTGTTGCAGAGCAGGTTTCCTATGTATTTCTGGGTAAAGTGCCTCCTAATGGGGTCCTGTATTATCCGTTGGTCTTTCTGGCCATGTTTCAAGGCTTTTATGTTTATTAATCAAAAAACCTGAAATAAAACTCAGGTGAATTGTGTAAATCCTTTTGCAAAAAGAGCAAGCTGGGGAGACTCCATTTCAGTCCTGAAAATGTTCTGATATTACAAAGGGAAATAAGATGTATGCAGTAAGTCATGAGCTCAGAATTATGTTGTGGTTTTTTGTTTTACAAATATTTTCTCTGTGAACTTATATTCAACACCAAAGAAATAATTGTTTCCATGTGTATATGTTAGAACCTTCTCAAAATGTTTTACGTGTCTCTTATTAAATATATTGACTAATGGAAAGCAAACAGTCTTCACCTTTCCTGCTCTGTAATCATGGAGTCATGGCTCAAAAGTAATGTGTAAGTTAGTATTTCTTCTGTCATGGTCAGGTGGGATCTCTGTCTCCACTGCGTGTGGTCCAAGTTAAATGTTAGGACTCTTCTATCAGGATCTTACCTCACCAAATTATCATAGTCATGAAAATTAATAAAGTAGAGATAATAAAGGAGAACCTCCGAGGCAGTGAAGAATTTCAGTATTTTCTATCTTGGTGGCACCTGTAAAATAAGACAGATAAATCCAAGGAAAGCAGATGAAATGTTACTGAACTGGTTGGTTCCATGGGTTGCATCTGAGTATGCAGTTGTGTTGTATGCTAATCATAGTTTGGTTTTTGAGTGTAAATCTGTGTAATTGCTCTTTGTAATAATTCAGTCTGAGGGTTGCAAAGACAAAAATACCAATGACAAGCAGCACCACAGAGATGGTATCAGTATTTAACACAACATGATAAAGGAACATTAATTATCTTTGCAGTCTGAACTCATAAGGGTACTCCCTTGGATCCCAAATTAGGTGAGAAACATTGACAAGCACAATCCACAATAGACTGCAGATACTGTCATTGCTTAGCCTGTGAGCCAAATAGCAGTAGTGCTATGTGGGTTTTCTGAAGTCACTCTTCATGCTGCGGCCTTGTCTCTGGCTGAAGAGAGAGCACCCCAAGGTCAGATTTTTTATTTCATATAAAGTTATCAACATGTTAGTGATGCCGCCGCCACTAAGTTTTACAACTTTAACATCTTGGTCAGTATCTGTAGCAACATCAGACACAAATTAAGGAGGATGGCAAAACAGATTTAACAAACAGTTAGTGTTTGATGCATTCTTTTTTCTCAGCATGCCCAAAGTGTATCTGTAGTTTGGTATTCGTATCCTGAGTTAGCTCTTGCTAAGTCAAAAGTTGCTAAAATATTGAAGAATATTAAAGAAGTGGGTGTTTCATCTTTCTTTTATGCACAGTTGGCAGTCAGTAACTAAATTCAGTTTTCATTTCAGTTTAAGAACTGAAATTAAAAGAGTTGAGATTGTTTTGAATCTGTTTTTGGCCTTTGACCTTCTAAAATTAATGTCTAAACCAGAATTAAGAGTACAATTGTATATAGGCATGTAGTGCTGTCCTTTAAGTTTAAATAGCTGAAAAATTAGGGCAGTGAGGGGTTAGGCTTTTTTGTTTTTCTTCACAAACAGTGATAGGGCAGACCTCTTTTCATCTAGAAGAATTTTGCCTACGCTCTTGGGGACTTGCATTATACAACATCTCTCACTTCTTGTCTGATTCTGTTTTTTTAATGAGGCAGCAGTTGGCACCTGACACTCTTTGTTAACATGAAAGAAGAAAACTATTCTAATTGTTTGGGAAAATACTGATGAAGATGCCTTTTCTTGCTCTGTACCTTACATTCAGACTCACTCTGGTTTTGCCTCCACTCACAGTAGTTGTTTCAGATGCAGAGCCCTTATCCTGTCCTTCCTTAGCTCCTTGTTACAGTTTTACATCTGTCCTGTGTCAGCTCCCTAATGCAGTCAGCAGTCAGGACTCAATTCCTTGCCTGTTAGCCCTTCCTCTGCTTATTTTTTCTTTCTTTTTTCTTTTTTTTTTCCTTTGCATTCTGTTGCGAAATTTTTATTTTTGACTGAGTGTCAGAGACATTCTGGTGAATTGTAATACCGTATGTTCCCTGTGTTTGTATCATAGCTGTTCCTGAAGTGGACACTGACTAGGGAAATATTTTAATTTTAGGTTGTGTATTAACAGCTCACTAATTACTTGTAAGCAAAGAAGAATGCATAGTTTCCTTTATCTTTTGTATTTCAGCCTGTTGCAGCAACAATTAATCTCAAGGTTACTGGTGTAAATAGTACTATTGTATCTTTAAAAGATCTGTTATACTCTTTTGAATCAACGTATATTCTTTGGAGGCCCTAATTTGGGGGTTTTTTGACTTAGGACAAAAATCAGACTTTATTAAATGTGGCTTTTGTTTCTATATACTTTTTATTCTTTTAATCTGTAATATGTCAGCCAATTTAAATTGTTTACTGTCAGAAGTCTGATGTTAATCCATTTTCTTGGCTGATGCAAAAAAAAAATCAGCAATGTTTGAACTCGAGGATGCCAATTTAAGTATATGAAACACTAAAATAAGTTATTTTTAATTTAAGCAAAACTAGTCAATTTTACTTGAAATTGTTTCCATATTTAAACTGTAGCTTTATATTAAATTTCAGGCTACCAATTACTTTTAGACTACACTTAGAAATTAATTATAACAGATGGAATGTATGATTAGAAATTTTGGCATATTGAGCAGTCAAACTGAACTGAAAAATATTTGAATGTATAATATGTGGGACACAATTATATTTAAGAGCTATTTGATTGCAAAACCAAGGGTGCGAAAGGATGGTTTGAAGAAAGGCAGAGAGAACATCTGAGCTTGGCCCCACTGCACACTGCAGGATCTAAGTGGCCTCTTGCCTTCCAAGAGACCGTGTCCCAGTTGGGTGTCTGTATACTTGTATCTCTAGATGTGAATTCACTCCTTTAAGGGAATGAAACAAATAATTTCAATAAAAACTCCAGATGAGAGGGAAAGATTCTGGTTTTCAAAACCACTGCATATCATATATTCATATAATGATGCTCATATATGATGTTCAGAATTAAAATACTTATGAAGAAACATGGGTTGCATTTTTTTATAGTATTGAGAAGAATTTGTCTTTGTAGACAAGGAGAAGACTTAAGGGTTCATGTTGAGTTTGTTGCCCTGCTATTTTTATATCTATTCTAGATGACTGCCAGCATTTTATTATCAGGGTTGTTAGTTATGGTTTTGTTTGGAGTTCTCCTGAAAGTATGCTTTTTTTATCTGTATTCCTTGAGCTGTTTGCTTATAAGTAGAACAAAATTGTACCCAGGATATCAGCTTTTTTTTTTTTTTAGGGTGAGTATATACATACCCATTTTTCCTTAGAGGGAGGAAGGAAGGAAGAGAAACTTTGTGTTTCAATATTAATGACTATGAGGCTGAAAGTTTTCCAGCAAAGTATAAAGCTTTGATCTTCTAGCTGAAGTTATTGTAATTAAGGACTAAGAGAAGCTGATTTTAGGTTAGATTTATGAATCTTTTCTGTGTAGGCTGGCTAGAGTGTTAGGAAGGAACTCGGTAGGCTACATAGAAATGGATGCGTGCAAAGCGAGCATAAGAGAAGGTGGAAACAAACTTGGTATACTGTGTTTGCTTTTGGACGGTTTGCCAAGTCTGCTTTGTTAATTCTGTGAAATAACAAATTGATAAACTGTATACACTTTTAAATGCTACAGTCTTGGAGGATGGTGATGAACATTAATGAGGTGCTTTTAATAAAGATTGTTCTTGAATCTGAACTAGCGGTGTAGCTTTTCAATTATGAAAGTAGAGTATGCTGCTCTGTTCCTAGAGTTCATGAGCTGGGTTATCCTGCACAAAATGAGGAGATGGGTACCTTCAGAGCTTGACATCCGTATGGTATATTTTTACTGGGTTTGGAATACTGTTCTCCATAGTGGCTGGTGCTGCACACAGACTTGTCCAATTGCTGGTGGACATAGTTTAGAGTTACTGAAGCATTCATCATGAATGGAGTATGGTGCCATCATGAGGGTTTTGGCTTTTATGACAATGTGACATTCTTTGTTGACTATAGCCTGTTAGAGAGGGATGGGATCCACCTGTCTAGAAGAGGCAAGGGAATCTTTGGCAGTAGGCTGGCCAACTTGGTGATGTGGGCTTTAAACTGAAGGACTAGGGAGGCGGGATCCAAAGTGGCAATGCTTATGCCATTGCAACCAACTGGGGATTAAGCCAGGCCAACCAGAGCAGCAACAGATGTTCCTTAGCTGCCTCCCAAGATGAGAACCAGAAGACCAACCACCTCAAGTGTATGTATACCAATGCATGCAGCCCGGGGAACAAACAGGAGGAACAGAAGCTCTGTGCCCAGTCAGAAAGTTATGATACCATAGGAATAACTGAAACATGGTGGGACAACTTGCATGACTGGAGGATCGTGATGGATGGCTATAGGCTGTTTCATAAAGATGGGCAGGGAAGAAGAGGAGGAGAAGTCATGCTCTATGTTAAGAACAACCTTGAATGTATAGAAGTCAGCTACAGCAATTGTGGAAGCCCGATTGAATGCCTCTGCGTCAAGATCAGAGGGGTCTTCTCCAAGGGGGATCTTACAGTAGACCTCTGCTACCAACCTCCAAACCAAGACGATAAGGCCAATGAAGAAATATTTGGGTCACTTAAGCAAGCTTTGGGTCAACAGAACCTGGTTCCTACAGGTGACTTCAACTACCCAGACATTTGTTGGAAGAATAGTACAGCAGCTCATATCTCATCTATCAAGTTCCTGGATTGCATAGAGGACTGCTTCCTCATACAAATGTTAGATGTGCCAACCAGGAATGAGGCACTGCTGGACTTGCTACTCACAAACCCAGAAAACCTGCTTTGTAGTATCTTGGTTAGAAATGGCCTTGGCTGCAGTGGTCACAGTATTGTGGAGTTTGGGATCCTGCTAAGCATGCTGAAGGTTAATAGTAAGACAAAAGTTTTAGATTTTAGAAGAGCAAACTTCAGCTCGCTCAGAGCTCAGCTGGGAGGGATTCTTCCATGGAGGATAAAGCAGCTAGAGAGTGCTGGGATTTTTTCAAGAACACTCTGCTGGAAGCACAAAAACAGTTCATCCCTTTTAAAGGTAAGGGATGTAGGCAGAGAAAGAGACCCTCTTGCCTTAACTGTGAGCTTCTGAGTCTGCTCAAAACCGAAAAGAAGCGTATCAGAGATGGGAAGGCAGATGAATACCCATTGAGAACTACAAGGGCATTGCCAGGGTGTGCAGAGGTACAGTTAGAAAAGCAAAAGGTCAGCTCAAATTGAAATTGGCCAGAGATGTCAAAAACTGCAAGGAAGGGTTCTTCGGGTGTATAAACAACAATCAGAAACAGAAGAAAAATACTGGCATGCAGTTAAACAGGAGAGGTGAATTAGTCACCAACAGCACTGAAAAGGCAGAGGTTCTCAACACTTTTTTCACCTCTGTCTTTACCAGCACTGTTCGGCTGCAGGCCTTGGGAACAAAAATCCAGGTTGATGCAAACACAGACCCACCATTAGTGAAGGAAGAGTTGGTATATGAGCTGTTACAGGATCTTAACCTCTACAAATTGATGGGTCCTAATGTTATCTACCCAAAGGTGTTAGATTATGGAGAGCTGGCTGACGTCATTGTGAGGCCGTTCTCGTAATCTTTGAGAAGCTGTGGAGGTCAGGGGATGTCCCAGAAGACTGGAAGGAGGCTAACGTCACCCCCATCTACAAGAGGAGCTTAAAGGAGGATCCAGGAAATTATAGGCCTATCAGTCTTACTTCAGTCCCTGGGAAATGTTATGGAACACATCCTCCTGGGAGGTATCACAAGTCAAATGAAGCACATGATTGAGAAAAGCTAGCACGCATTCACCAAGGGCAAATTGTGCTTGACAAACCTCATCACCTTCTGTGATAAAGTAACCTGCTTGGTTGATGTGGGATGAGCAGTGGACATTGTCTACTTGGATTTTTCCAAGGCTTTCAGTATGGTTTCCCACAGTCCTCTCCTAGAGAAATGGATGCGTTACACACGGTCTAGGCAAGTGGTGTGTGCGGTGGGTGGGGAACGGCATGACACCCAGAGGATGGTGGGAAATAGCTCCTTTTCAAACTGGCAACCTGTCACGAGTGGGGTCCCCCAGGGATCAGTATTAGGCCCAACACTGTTTAATATCTTCCTGAGTGATCTGGATGATGGGATCAAGTGTACCCTGATGAAGTTTGCTGATGGTACCAAACTGAGTGGGGAAGTAGACACTTTGGAAGGGAGAGCCACCCTGCAGGAAGACCTGGACAGGCTAGAAGAGTGGGTTAACAAGAACCTTATGAAGTTCAACAAGGACAAGTGTAAGGTCTTGCTCCTGGGAAAATATAATCCAGGAGTGCAGCACAGTCTGGGATCTACCCGGCTGGGGAGCAGCTCTGTGGAAAGGGACCTGGGGGTCATGGTGGACAGTGAGCTCAACATGAGGGAACACTGTGCTGCAGCAGCAAAGGCGGCCACCAGGCTGCTGGATTGCATCAACAAGGGCATCACCAGCAGAGGTAAAGAAGTTGTTATCCCACTCAGCGCTTCTCAGGCCACTGGTTCTGTGTTCAGTTTTGGTCCCTGCTATACAAAAAAAGGTGTGGACAGGCTGGAGAGGGTCCAGAGAAGGGCCACAAAGATGATCAGAGGGCTGGGAAGCCTAGCATGTGAGGAAAGGCTGAGAGAACTGAGTTTGTTCAGCCTTGAGAAAAGAACGCTTCAGGGAGAACTTACTACCATGTTCCACTATTTGAAGGGTGGCTACAAAGAAGATGGAGACTCCCCTTTTTACAAGGAGTCACATGGAAAAGACGTGGGATGGGACAATGAGTAATGAGTTGCTCCTAGGGAGATTCTGATTGGACACAAGGAAAATTTTTCACAATGAGAACCATCAGCCATTGGAATAATTTCCCCAGGGAAGTGGTGGGTTCCCCAACATCGGACACTTTAAGATTCAGCTGGACAGGGTGCTGGGCCATCTTGTCTAGACCCTGCTTTTGCCATGGTTGGACCAGATGATCCTTGAGGTCCCTTCCAACTTGGTATTTTGTGATTCTGTTGTATATAATCTGCTCTTAATTAGCTATGGACAGAGTTTTAATGAACATATACCTGAAGATAATAAGGAGGGTACAGAGATGTAGTTAATCCAGTAATTGTGACAAGTGAATCTCCAGAACGAACAAAAAATGAACAGGTTATAAACTGTTAGCAAAATCCAGATGAGTAATGAATCTTATAGTGCTGCATTTGTTTTAACTAAGGAAAGAGCAGCATGATTTGAGTTAGTTCAAATAATTTCCTTCATGATAGCCTCCTGCCCATTTCCTCCTTTCTCCCTCTACTCATCTTTCCATATGTGCATTTTAGCCCCACAACATCTTTAGTGCCTTGTTAGGTTCAGAATTGGATCATTAAGGACTAAAGTAATATGTTCCCATTTTGATGTGTTTTCCAGGATCTATCCATTTAACCTCTGAAAAGTATTCAGTGTGTTGAAGTAGTATTTTACTTTGGTGGATATAGTAGGGGTTGAGTACATTTAAGGCATACCTGAAAAGTTAATTTAAATGTAGATTTCAAACTAAGTAGAACATATAATCACCTTCAGTGTGGAGCACCAAAAGCCATTCTTCTTCAGAACTAGGCTGTGTCTGACATCCTGAATGCCCAGCAAACCCTCTGGGAACCATGCAGAGTTGCATTAGACAGCATATTAGCATTGTTAACCTTTCACAACTTTTCAGAAAAATTAGGTGCCAGCAGTGTTTTCAGAAACTACAATAATACATTGTTTGCCTTATTTGGCTGATAAAGCAGTTGATACTTTCTTCTGAAAGTGTCATCTTTACAGAGGCAAAGGAATGGAAATGTCAGCGTAAGTTACCTAATAATACATAAGCAGTCCTTTTCACTTCAGATAGGTATTCTTTTAGGCTTTCATTTCTGTGTAATTTTAAGTATTGTTTTTTTTCTGTCATGTAAGAAGGGTGAGGGCTCAGTAATTCCAATTACTAAGTTCATTATTTTGTTATTTCACTTAAATAGGATGCCATGTGTTTCCTCCTATCCCCACCCAAGAGTGGAGGAAGTTGGGATACAGTGAAAGTAAGTTTAAAAATGTGCCCAATGTATTGCAACTGGTGCCTCATTTTGGCAGTTTTCTTGGGTAGAGTTTAACTTCAGAGGAATTGGAAGAAAACCAGAATCTTCCCACATGCCATGTGACTCCCAGAAATAACAACTCTGTATTGAGGTTGTTAGGAAAAGTTATGAGTGTCTGAGAGCAGCACTAAGTGAAACATTTTTTTTCTTCCAGGAGGAAGAAAAGAAGCCTCTGGCTAGTTACAAAATTTTAGGAATTTTTCTCAAAGTGGTTCAAGTAAATTAAGATGATAAATTCAAGACATAATGTGTCTTCCAGCTCTGCCAGATTAGAGGGGTTTTTGCTTCCCAGAAATTAGAAGGGCCCATACAATGCTGTCATAAGGTAGACTTTACCTATTCAAATTAGGAACATTCAAAACTTTTCGGTAGTAATCATGAATAGGATGCTCATATCACTGCTAGAATAAGGATAACATTTCCAGTTATTAGCGGGAATCTCCCCAAATGGCCAAGTCTGTGTAGACAAATTTTCCATTTTCCCTGTGTGCAATCTGCAGTGGAGGTGTGCAGTGAAGCTGTCAGTTATTTCAGATGTGCACATTGCTGCAACTCCAGACTTTTTGGCAGAGATGTCTCATTTAGGGATGAAAATATTTGGACACTTGTGATATGTCACAATTCTCACATTCTGACCTGTGTAGGTTTCCTGTGTGCAGTTGGGGTGGGTTTTTTTTGCAAGAGTTCTGCTGATCAGGACAAATCAAAGAAATACCAGTGGCATCTCTCAAACTTCTGTTTTTGAACAGTTACTTGTTTTTCTTGGCTTGTTTTTATACATACAGTCATCACATAATAAGCCTGAGCAATTTATAGTTAATCTGTGAAAGATCAGAACAAAACTCAAAGCTCTTTGGCTGAGAATTGTTAGCTCTCCGATCTGTGACAGCCATTTCTTATCTGGTACATCTCTTGGCTTTTGAGACTGAGAATAGAGTTAAAGGTGTGCGTATGTTGAGATGACTTACACTGTTGTGAACATGTCATTTCTGTAAATACCAGAAATGGAAGCCAGTGGAAAGAAAATCAGAGAATGAACTTTGATAGTTAATATTGCTCAGTATCAAATGCATTGGATATATGTCACAAAAATTTATTTACCTGTTGGAGTGTTCATTAGCTCAGTAGGTAAAGGGAAAGATAAGTTTACGGTCAGCTTTTGCTTGAACATGAGTTTGGGGAATTCTTTGGATAACAGTGGTATAGAAGAGACTTGCAGTATCCTTGTTGAGCATATGGGGTTGACTGTCAGTGCTTTGAGGTCACTTACTGTGAGAAGCATTAGTGGCATTTCAAAGCATGAAGTAACAGTGATTTTTCAGATGCATTTTTAATTATTGTTTGCTCCTATTTCTCTTTAAAGCAAATAAAAGATAAATACAACTAATGGATGTTGTTGTATCTAATTAAAAAATAACTTCAAGAATATTTGCTGTCAGTTTACCTGTCAGTTAAAAGTTTGTTGCATTTAAGAAAAGAAATATTTTAAAATCAATTTAAATATTGTTGGAATGTGGAAACGCTTGTTCTTTATGCAGTCTGATGGACTGAGCTATAATGGAGCCATCCAGAAAGAAAGAAAATTATTAGAAAGAAAATCTTTGACTTTTAAACAAAATGCAGAATTGTCAAACTTCTTGGAATAAAGATGTTAGGTGTTATCAAGCACTGATTTTGCACTAAAAATAATAAGCATTTGTATGTTCAGTACAGCTTGTAACTTATTCCCTATAAGCTGGTGAAGGACATCACTAGTTTCTTTTGACCTAACTAAAAAAAAAAAAAAAAAAATCTTTGATAATTTTGCTTTGAGAGTGAAAATGCAAGGTTGTGGCTGCTTTAGGGTACAGTATTAAGGAATTGTATCTTTTCTCTGCCATCATTCATACTGCATGCTGACCTGACATGCCATGTGAATTGTTTGATTTTTGTTCAGAGTATTACAAGTAATGGTGTATTTTACCCATACTTGCTTCTAAAGCTTTCCTCACAGTTTGAGTTGTGAATAAAGACATTTATATAGCAACTTCTAGAATTTTGTTTTATGAATTATTATTCTTAAAATTATCTTGTGTTAATATCAAGTGAAACAGCATCTTGACAAGTTTACATTAAGAAAAAGAAAAGGAACAGCTATGCATTTAATCTTGTAATATTTCTATCCTGGAAAGTGCTTTCTGCTTTACGGTGCTTTAAACAAATACTCAAATAAATGAAATAATATTTATAGTCATGTATTTCTCTCATTCTTAGTAAGAGTAAGAGTGAAAGATAGATATTCTGACCATTCTGCCTACTGGCAATTGCATCTTGCAATAAAAAGTTTTCTCAATTTCAAGATACCCATTTGAGTTTTAGTTGTTTTGGCCTTTTCGGTAAAGTAATGCTTGGGAATGCCAAAGGATACTATGGACTGGGAAGTAGAGTGCCTTTTGCTTACCCGTAGCTGGAGAACACATTTCATAAATAGCAAAATGGAAATGTTTCATTTTAAGTATTTTTTTTAAACTTGGTAAATTATTTCTGTTATATCCAAATGCAAATGTTATTTAGGAATATATCCAGACTGCTAATAAATAAATTCACCTTACATGAAACAAACAATATAAATTATAATTTAGAAATGAAAACCCATCACAGATAAGGAAAAAAAAGAAGATCTGTGCGCTTTGCTCTCTCACTAAGAACAATAGCTTGTAATTAACAAGTTGGTGTGTGAGTTGTTTCCCCTCTAAAAAATCTGAGATACTTAGTTGTGTTGATACAACACATTACAGATGAATGAATGAGTGCTTTTAAAACTTACTGTTCAGTACTACACTTTTCATACCTCACACTTTGTTCTTAAACCAGCAGATGGCATTCATTACTCCATTTAAGTGACTAACATAAATTCTGTAAACCTAATGAAATTCACTTCAGTATATAGAGAAATCCTGTTGTTTGAGCTGTACTTCTGGTGCCTCTGTATGCATGCAGGTTCCTGTAACTGGGATACTGCTTACTTAGCACAATGTGTATTAGGAGCATTTAACAAACTTTGAAATACCCTCTTAAACATTCTACAGCCTCTTGTCTTGGGGCCAGCAGCATCCCCTCTACTTCTCAGGGATTTAATGCTAATTTTCTACTCTAGCTCTCTAGCTGCTGTGGAGGATCTATACTAATCTGGTCTTTTCCCCTATTTTGTACAGTATCTGAAGCTGAGCAGGCGGGTAGGAGCGGAGGGGCCAGGACACTCCAGGGCAGTCTGTAGTCTAGCCGTAAGGCTTGAGAATACAGGATCTATTTCCAGTACAAGTAGAGGTGTGTGCATCTCCACATCACATGACCAAATATTTTGTACTTTAGACCATGCTTTATGAAAGCCACTACTGTATTCTGATTTGCACTCTTTCTTTCTGTGAAGAAGCACTGTCCCTTCCAATGAAGTAACTTTGGTTTTTCATTCTTTCTTATTTGGACATTTTCCCAATTGAACCTAAGTGGCATATAACCAGGGAACACTCCAGTTTTGGAGGAAAACAAAAGTATTCATTTAAAATATTTAGCTCAAAGTGGAGTCAGTTGGTTTTGGTTTGGTTTTTTCCTCTGGGGAATATGCTGTGATTTAAAATGCAGGCAGGCTTCCTGAAAGAGGTACTGAAATGATTCTAGTTACTGTAGTATTTATCTTTGTGGGTTTTTTACCATACAATACAGAATCTGATAGTAGAGTGTAGCTACTACTATAGTAAAGAATTTTTATCTATAAGACTTCAGTTTTGGTGAGCATTTTACTACTGTCCCTTCTCTTGCTTCCTCCCATTATCTCATATAAAGAGTTAGCTCTAAGCATGATCCCAAATCTCTCAGGTTTAATTATTATTTGTTATGTGAGGCACTCTTGACTTGGGACATATAATGCTTAGTTTGTCCTGAGCCGTGGTTTTCAAACATAAATGTGCCTGTTATGGGGCAGTTCCTTAATATAACTAAGTGGCTAAATCAAGGGAGGATAGACTAAACCTGGAGATTCTAGAAAAAGTAGATCTCATCAGCCTGAAGCTTTCAGTAGCCAAGATCACCTCCACAGCAGCTGCTTACCTGCAGGAGCCTTTACTGTTTCTGTGAGAGAGATCTTCAGCATCATTGTTCTGATGCGAGATTGGCCACAATTCAAGCATGTATCTTCTCCTTCAACTCCGTCAGATATTGAGCAAACTAAGTTCTTAGTGTGTTTCTTCTAATTCAGGACCTTATCTTACTCATTTTGATGTGTAATCCATTAATGCTTATTGTTTATCAACAATATATTTTGTTGTAAATTAAGTGGACCAAAACCTTTGTCTGCCTGTTAGTTTTTTTAGAGAGAGAAAGAGTTACTAAGTTCATAAGCTAAATTTCTTCAAAATTTAACCTTGGACTTTAATTTAAATAAGTCCATACACTTTCCTGTTTTTTCTAGACCTCATTTGTCCAAAAAGCAAGAACATCTTTCTTAGTTTTGGCAGACAACTGTTTGATTCAAGTATAACAAAACTCACACAGGTCTTAGGGTACTTTTGCTGGAAAGTAACAGGGTTTGTACAAAACTTCTGATTGTATGTCAAACTATCTTAAACAGTGCTATGAAGTAATTATGGAGGGTTATTTGAGAAAGCTTATGATTTGGAAGGGCACAGACACATTTCTGCAGGTGCTTTCAGAAGATTTCTTGTACTTATGTGAAAGCAGTTATTGCAAAGATGGGTGGATCTTCACTAAACTTTGTTTTATTATGGAGCTATTGTGTAATCTTTGTTTACATTCTGAAAACCTCTATCTTGCAATGTGACAGTCAGTCCAGACTAAGGACCAGTGAGCACATCATCTTGAAGGAAGCTGTAAGAAAAGCAAGGAGGAAGGAGCAGTGTTAAGAAAGGAGAGAAACAGAGTTCTCTTTGAGTTGGACAGTTTTATGGAAGATTTGGCTTGTAATGAAAGTTCTCTGTCCCCTTCTCAACGCTAGATTTGGGACTATGACTACAAGCTATTTAACTTCAAAATAACCAGATATGCGTTGATGGAAATGAGGAAGCTTGATCTGCTGCCATGATATGTGTACGTGGAAAATCACATCATCTTTGATGATGAATTTGTCAAATTTTGACAAGAAAACTGGTGGGAAATGTGAGAGCTTTTAGCTAGCATATGACAAATCAGATGGTAAATACAAGGAGGGTTTGACTTTTTTTTTTTTCTTCTCTGTGTTCTTAGTTATTTTTTTATTCCTTTTGTATCATCATGGATAAAGAATAAACAATGCTGTTGGACTGTGTGAGCCTTAATTTATGCTTCCTGATGAGAGATGAAGCTATTAGATGTCTGCTGCAATTAAGCTTGTGTACAGCAGATGCCAGTAGAGGTCTACTGAGTCAAAATAGAACTATGACCAGCATTTCCATAGCAACAACTTCCTCTTGGCAGTCCTATTTATAGAAGTGCTGCAGTCCCAGCCTTAGTACTGATCTCAGAGGGGCTCTCTAGTAAGGGTTAACCATTTTAGAAAAAATGTACACGTAAAGGTACACTAAGATTGCATGGGCTTGCTTGCTTGAGTTTTACTAAACAGTGAAATTATTGGTTGTCTTTGGTTTTGGCTACATTGTGAAATACACAATATACATTTTGAAAAATCTTTGTTTCAAAACGGAAAGCCATTAAATCTGTAAGATATTAGCAAATACTGCTCTTCCTTCTGTGTGTTTAAAAACAAATGCAAGCTAGTAGCATAGCGCTGGACGTATAGTGAAAATCCAAATACATCTGCTTTATCAAGAAGTCTTTTTCTGCCTCTTATTTCTACCCCTAATTCTTTCTGAAATATACATGCCTGGCAAGACTCAAAATGGATTGTGTTTAATTACATAATTTCTGAAGAAAATGTTCTTTTTTTAGTTATGAAATGGCTATCTGTATACTTTGGTTTACGTTCTTTTCTCTCAAGCTTTATATAATAACTAGAAAAAGATCATACATGTTTCCTGAAGCTTGTAGCACAGAACGCTTTAGGTTCTTCAGTATATCAATGCCTATAAACTTTTGTTATTTACTAATTCAAAATTAGACAATTCAATTATTTTCCTTTTTTTAAATGTGTTGGCTGCATCTTTCAACTTATGAATATTTTATTGGTTAATGCAAGACCTGCTCAGTTCAGCAAGATCCTCAAGCTCTTAAAAATGGAGGAACTCTTACACTTTGTATCAAATAATTGCTCACTCCTTTTGTAATAAATAATAAAGTTGGATGAAATAAGTGATGCATAAAGGAAACGATGTGCTTTATCAAGCCATTAATTTTTAAAGCAAATAAATAAACTGTCTTTAACATCTAGAAAATAGTTCTTTATTCATTTATAAGGTTTCTTTAAGTTATTTTTCCATAGATTACACACAAAATAAATATGCAGAAAATGTCACAGTATGTCTTTTGGATGAAGGCCTGTGCTGAAAAGAAGAAATACTGATTTTAAATATTTTAAATCAGAAAATAGAATATTTTTATATAGCCCTTGAAGAGAAGTAGAACATGCGTAAACAGGCAGAGACTCAGCTTCATAGGTAACCAGGAAAATACTAGGTTTCAAGGTTTTGAAACAAGACGTAAATTTTAGTTAGCTGGAGGTGATCTGAAATTTATTTTGCATCATGGAACCATTTTTCAAGGCCCTGTCAAGGAATACAGTTAACTGTCTTAAAAACTCTTGTATGTTTTTGATTGCAACATATTCACGGTTAACCTTCATTAAACACTAGAGAAGACACTCCCAATTTTGACACTGTGAGGGAATTTCAGTTCTGTGTATGAAACTAAGAAGTATGGCGTTAGATCCTAGAAATAAATACATTTCAAAGATACATAGGTGTGCTGTAGTTTTTAATGTTTTTCTGTTTTGTGCTTCTTTAAAATTCAGGAATTTCGTGGTAACCTTTACTTGGGAAACATTTTAAATATTTTATAATTGTGCATTTTCCTGTATTCAATTAAAGCAGGACCGTACAAATCATGCCGTTACTCAACCATCTAGGCTCTTCAAGGAAAGAAGGGTGCTCTCTTTCTTAATCCTTAGTTTGTAAGGCTTGACTGGTAGGGTAGAATTTCTTCTTTGAGAAATTATGTTTTAGCAGAGATTATTAAAAAGAAATTGTCCACATAGCTACATTATTCCTGACTGGTTTTCAGCAAGAATCTGAAAGAGTCTATGGGTGGGTTATAGTGCTGTGTGTTCTTACCTGTGGTTGAGAGAGATACACTGGACATAGCCCCCTGGGAAGTGTGAACAAGGTTATGGTTTGGCCACCAATAAAAGTATAAATAGTTCTGTTGCCTTTATCAGATTAGAGGACACAATGTTATTCCTTTTCTATGGCCATCATCATTATGTTGTTTTTTATAAATTTGTGGGAGAGCACCTTAGAATTTTTTACGGAAATATTATTTATCAAAATATGGTAACTTATACAAGTCATGTTCATATTCATAGCTGAATCTCTTACCTACCTCTCTGGGTTTTTTAATGTGTTTAAAATATTGCCAAAACTTAGTGGCTAGAGTTTAGTGAAAATAAAATTTCTGCCTAAAGGAAATTCTTAACATTTCAGTGTTGATTTTGGCTGCAAGGAGAAGTTGGAGCTTCATTATCTCTTATAAAATGGAAATTTTAGGAACTAGTTAGAAACATAGAAGCAACTCTCTCTTACGTTTTTTCTATGTAACTAACACTTTCCTTAAATTCTATGCCTAGCTCGTTTGAACTGAGTGTGTTTGGCAGTGCCTTGGAAGAGATGGAGCTCTGCAGGCAAAGGGAATCACCGCGCTGGCACTGAGAACCTGCACCGATGTTACTCGGTCAGGCACAGAGGTTGAAAGCTTCCTGGCATACACCAGGTAGCACATACACTCTGTAGCCTGGGCAGCTTGGGTTTATTTTGAAGTAAATACAAACAAGGAGGGGATCTTCAACATTGTGCAGCTCCTAAAAGGAATAGGAAACCTGGATGGCAACTGACTAGTCTTAATGTCTTCAAACATTAATGGCTTTTTAAATAACTGACCTGAAGTAAGCCGTTTTTTTGGTAACACAAAAGGCCACAGAGACTGTAGAGTAAAAGTTATTCAGTGAAAGTTAAATGCATCCTAATCAGGCCTGATATTATAGGGCTCATACCTGTACACAGAGGTTGACACGCACCTCATCTGACTTTTGTACTGAGTGGGAGAACATCTGGATGTTCCTGGTCTTGCTGGAGTACAGCCCGCTTTTGCTCTTTCGGGAGGGTGTACGAGCTTAACCACAAGACTGTACAGCTTTAGATCAAAGCTGGCTCAGGTTCTTCTTCCAGCTTGGAGCATGAGTAAGATGACCTCAAGTCTGTTTGCACATGTCTGTGTAAGCATAATTGTATTGAAAGGTTTACAGACTGTTCTAAGGAAAAGCAGTACTGGCTAGCAAGTGGAAATCCTAAGACAAGCAGAAAAACAGAATTTTACCTTTGATAAAGCACCATCCATTGCTGGTTAATGAGCTTTTGGGCAGTAAAATACTATGTCAGAGCTTGTGGATCCTGTGCTTTGTATATAACATATAAAATATTTGGTGTGAATAAATTAATGTTACATAGATTTGGAAGATTAGTATGTCAATAGGATGAAGGATTAAGTAGTAAAAGTAAATAGGATGTTCCACCTTTAAAAATCATAGACTTCATTTGAAGACATTGAAGTCCACGTGGGATGTGAGCTTCACAGAAAGTCAGTGTGGTAGTATTTTGTATTATAGCTGGGCAATGCCAATCAATGCCAAAAATTTCCTAGATTAGAAAAGTGTATTACTATCTATGTAAAAATACGACTGGTACTTTCTTCTCATGTTTTGCATGTAGAGGAGAATTTCTGTAACACTGTTTGGCAGTAGTTTGTAAAATCCTGGCAAAATCCAGGTTTTCTCTTAGGATATCTTCTAACAATCCCTTTTTGATAATCTGTCTTCACTTAAACCAGTTCCCTTCTGTGATGGATATTTCTGCTTCCTGTTTTTGGCACTAATTCAGTCATCCAGGCTTAGTCACCTGGGTGCATTCGGAGCTCTGAATTTTGGTGGGCAGAGTTGCTCTCTGACAGTTACCGCATCTCTCCATTGACTCTAGAGGGTTGGCAGACTCTAACTTATGTAATGTGAAATGATGTGAATTTTGTAAATTACTCTCTTTCAGATCAGGGAAATGAAATGGGTTAGTTGAAGACTTGTGTGAAAGATAAGACAATAGTGTAGAGGCTCAGAACCATGGGAGAGGGGAAAGACAAGACAAGCACACCATCATACCAGGTGGCTGGGGAAAACAGCCGAGGTCAGAGAAAATAATAAGTCTCTTGGAAGGATTCCCTGCATGCCCAGAGACTTGCAGTCAGCTACAGGGCAGCATGGCTGTATAATTCCAGAGGGGTTTTCCAGCCCCAAGTTGTTTACCAGGCAGGGAAATAAGCATCTTGTTGTCTAAGTATTTCTTACACTGCTGTATGGAAGATGGCATAGCATTATTCTGTCATAAAGTGTTTGGTTATATATGGCACATAATGTATCCCCTCTGCCTTGTTGTGACCCCAGATAAGGCAAACAGATCCCCATGGTCTTCACTAGCTCTTGTTTCTGGCAGCAGAGCCTTGAACTGATGGCATGTTGTGGAAATCAGCACTGATCTTGCAACAAAGCAGGTGAAAGTCTGGAAGGCGTAAGGTGGAAAAGGACCTGTAGTGCCCTGCCATCCAAGGAAGGTTGCAGCACCTGACCCTGACCATGGAGGGCAGCGTGGTCACCAACAAGGTACCAGATGCTCATCCAGATTTGCAAACTGGTGTGCAAAATGTAAGCGTTTAGACAGTTGGTTCCAAATTTTGAATAGGTGCTGGAGAAAGAAATTACATTTCCAGAGTATATCTGAAGCTTGAAAGCAAAGGACATTTCTGTGCTTTGCATAGAGTCTAGAAATTTAAACTGTTGTGTTGACTGAGGCCGATTATAAGAAGTGCTGGTTAGGAGGAACATAGACAAATCTGTAAAGTCTGTCCCTCGACATTTTTATTGTTTTATCATTATCATAGGCGGCTTGTCATCGTGGGTTTTTTTCTGAAGCACAGAGCTGTTATGAAATAGTTATGTAATGTCCAAGGATGGATATCTGCTGACATTTGAAAACTATTCAGTGAGAAGTATGGTGGTGAAAAATGAGAGGTATGTCTTTAACACGTGTTGACTGTAAGACAGGAGACAGATTGTGGAAAAGTTATTTCAATCTTTCTTAAGAATAGCCTAAATTTTTAAGAAGCCACATCTTATATGTGCAGAGGGTATACTGGGAAACCTGCCTAATGTATGTGTTTCCATTTTCACAAAAATGAATATTTAGTATTATCCATTGTAAGCATGCAAAATTACATAATTTGCAAATTAGTATAATTTAATGTTAAATACAGCTTTCAATTTATTTTCCCTGTGTTTTGTGCCATTAAAAATGATGCTTTTTAGACTTACTCTACAGTTGAAAATACTCAAATTTCTTGTGAATGAAAAAACTTTCTTACACAATTCCAAGAGACTTGCATGCAAAGCTTTTACATAAGCAATGTCAAGAGCTGGTGACTGTGACTTTGTGACTCTCCTTCCAGCTGCCTTTGGGGCTGGGAGAGTGAGCGCACTGCTAGATAAGGATCTGCCAGCACTGGTTGTTCTAGTACTTTATTCCTGAAAAAGTTAAAAGCATTTGGATCATTCTTGGAGTAAGTAGAACCCAGTTTGGATAAGTATAATGCAGTCATGTTTATACGTATGTTAGAATTCAACTTCAGTCTGATTTTTCTCAAAGGAGGAAAATAATACTTTTTCCCCCCCAATAATAAAATAATATTCAGCGGTTTTTGCAAGTAACCTCCTTGCTTAGAAAGTTGTTTCTGCAAGTAGCTTCGAAAAGTTGCTCAGTTGAAAACATGAGATTACTAATGATTAGATTACAGCTGGTTACGTTTGCTCTGATGATGGTAGTACTCCATTTTAGTAACAGGGGAGGAACTGCGGAATAGTCACTTTTCTTTTTTCACGTATGGTTGTGGTAAATTAAAAAAAATCTGCCTTCTGATCTTCTGAACAAATTGTTTATAGTATTTTAACATAAAATGTATATTCAGATATAAAATGCAATGCATTAAAAAGCTATAAAAACACATGCTAGAGCAATTATTGCATATTTTTTTTTAAAAAAACCCCACTTTTTCAGTTGACACGAAAAGAGACTTTTAGCAGTATAAACCAGTACATTATAGAGCTGTTCTTAACAGGAAGTAGAAGAGAGTAGTGGTTAGAAAATATTGCATACAGGAAGCTTGACACATGCATAGCTCTTAGTGGCTCTGGGTTGTCCAGCTCCCTTCAGATATTTTCTCTTTTGTTTTTGTAAAAGTCGCCAGTGTGTATAGATGGCAACTCAGAAGGAGGTACCTTGTAACCAGTGCACAGGGACGGCCACAGCGCTGCAGAGGCTGGAAGGTTTTGCTAATCGCCTTTTCCATAGGCATTCAAAGAGTGGTGCACATGAACAGAGAGTGGCTCTGGAAAATGAGAGCCAACATTGCTCTGAACTTGCCGTCCTGTGGGACAAATCAAGTAAGTAGGGTTTTTTTGTTTGGGGTTTTTTTTTATAGATACTCGCTCTTCAGTTTGCCTAGTAAGTGAAGAACTTGGATGTTTGTAATCAAATATGAACACTGATCTGTGATATGTTCCAGGGGCAATTTAACAATTCATTACCTAAAGATACTAATTTGAAGAATAGCATAGTGCATCAGACAGGGGGAGATGGGGGGCTGCTTCATGGACTGGTGGCTGCCAGGAGAATTTATTCCTTGTCCCTTCTTTTCACTTAAAGCACAGTTGTTTTGGCAAGCCCCCACCCCAATTTTTACTTATAAATTACTTACTTTCTTTTCAGATTAAATCAGCTAGTTCAGCAAAAATAGAAAACTCATTAAAGATTGTAATGTTTAAACTTTGGAACAGGCAGACGTTGCTGCACAGGTTAAACTTCTAATTATAGGGCTTTTTGTCATTCATCACTTTATTTTAAGGGATGTATACATCAGAACACTATACAGTGGTAAGCGATATAAAATTGTGTTTAGTTTTAACTATTACATATTAATTTCATGTGGGAATGCTGACTATCATAAGCTTTAATTTCTTTTTAGTGAACAGTTTATTATTTGTATGGATTAAAACTTCATTATTGCATTTTGAGTAATAAAAGTGAGAGATTTCAAAAAATCACAATCTAAATAAATTGACATTTGATTATAATTTTTTCTTTTATAGCCATGCATTATTTACAAAGCAATTATTGTTTCTCTGGTCAAATACTGGTTTTAAAATGCTACAGTATGGTAATTGATGATAATTTTGTTCCAGATTTCAGATTCATTGATGGATTTGAGATAGCACAATTATTTCAGTTGAAAATAGGCCTTATTGGAAATGCTTAGCATCACAGTGTTACCATGAAGAAAATCAGTGTTTATATATCTCCCTGCTTGCAATTTAAAATATTACATGAGTAGGGAGTGAATCTGTTCTCAGAGGATAAGCAGTAAACATGGAAACAAAAAGGTGTTAATGCATTGACCTAAAATAGATTAAATCTAGGTCTCCCAAATGAGATGGGAAAGGATTGACTAGTTTTGTTGGGAAGATAAATGATGAAAGTGCATAAATTCTGAGCTTCCACTTCTGCAAAATATTTTCAGCTTGGTAAAAATAGATGCATACTTGTGTTTATGTAGCAGCTCTTTTTTTATATAAATAGCTATTTGAAAAAATAACACTGAAGCATTTTTGTTTATATAACATGAAGAAAGAAATGGTATTGACCTACTGACACTTAAAAATTGTGACCTGTTTGTGCACAAGTCTCTACTATTTTTTTCCCCTCTATTTAAGGCAGGCTTCCTTGTATGACATGCTTGATGAGGAAATGGACTGTCGTGTCTCTTGATGATAAACATGGTGAAAATGGCTGTTCCACGAATGCTATTTTAAGTCATAGTGAAGCACAGTGGTTGCATGCAGTTTTTCTGAGCCAAAGTTACTGAGCTGGTAGCTGAATGGTGGTTGATCATGTAGTTTTTTGGTTTTGGGGTGAAATTCTGAATCTTTATCCTGAACCTTTACTCTCAATTTGTAGATTATTTTTTAGAAATAATTAAAAATACTGTAGGTACACATGGATTAAGTCGATGTTTCAAGATTCTCATGTCACTACTACTGTAGCCGAAGGAGTGGTAGAGAAGATAAGTGCAGTGGAGGGACTATTTCTGTCTACTACTGACTCCTAATTATACCTTCAAAAAAATACATAATCTGTGGATATTCTTTGTGAAAAATGAAAGAGAAACAGAGATGGGGTTTTTTTGTTTTGCTTTGTTTGTTTGTTTTTTACCCGAGAGCTCAATGTCATAGAATTGCATAGGGTCACTGAATTCAGGTCGTAGATGAATTTCACAGAAAGTGTAATCAATAAGCAGTGTTTTAGAAACATACTGGTGTTTGTCTTGTAAGGATATTTGAATATTCTCTACTATTCTACCCATATTACTGCAACTTAGAAATGTTGGTGTAAGGTTTTAGGTGAAGCTAGAAGGCAGATAGCATTGATTTACTCTTGAAGTTTGAGGCAAAAGTGTTCTTTTTAATTCCTGAAAAAAGTTTGGAAAGTGATTTCTCAGAATTTTTGTTGTTTCAGGTTTGAGGTAGAAGCCATTTGAAAAGGAAGTTAATATATTTATATCTTCTGCTGTAGTGAAAATACTTAAATATTGTAACAGGTCTGTTTCTATGTATGTGCTTTTGCAAGCAGTTACTGCTGAAGCTATGGGTTTGCTGAAGGGGAAGGGCCTGCTGCTGGTTGGGTGGACTTTGTGTTGTCAGTCATCTAGTGGTGTGGGTTTGAGCAATTTTTCCATGTGGTCTATGGCCTTAGGGGGTTTTCAGTGGTTGATTTTGAAATTTAACATCTTTGCTTAATTATTGGTTTATGTAAAACATAAAGTTTTTCTGATGTGCCTTGGATTCTTGGTTGGTGCATGAAATCATTGAATGTGTTTTGTAAAATCCTCGTAATCCAGTAGGGCAGAGGTGACTCAGGGCACCGTGGGCCTTGGAGTCAGTTACAAAAAGCTGACTGAGCACACGTGTGATTGTACAGCCTGAACTGGAAACCAGGTCAGTTGTGCTGCACAGCCAAAGGATGAAAGAGATGTGATGGTGGTCATCAGAATGATGTATTTCATTCTTAGTTTATATGTCTTGACTGTGACCACTTGCAACTATATGGAACCTACGTTTTGATTTTTGTTTTGTTTCTTAGTTGCTTGTTGTTCTTTGAAAGATTAAAAGGGGAAGGGAATGGAAAATGAGGCTGCTTGGTTTCAAATGTAGAGACAGTAAGATCACTGCGAGTCTTTTATTCTTGAACTGATGCAGATATTTTCCAAATCTGTGCACAATAAGAGACACATTAACAACTTGGGTAACTGACATGGTCAGGAGAGCCACCAAGCCACCACTAGTGCATTTTTCTGTCATCTTCATAGTGTCTACATTGCAAATGGATGGGTGATGAATAGTCAAAGGAATATTATTTGGTCTCTAACTGGTTCCAAATAATATCAGTATACTTTCAAATACTGTGGAATGACTTATAGAGATTTAGCTGAATAATTACTATATATGTGTGTGTGTAGAGAGAAAAATACGTGTGAAATATGAAAATGTACAGAGTACATTGTGTGAATTGATTAAAGCTTTAGAATAACTACTAGTTGGGTACAAGTCAACAGATAATTCTGGTCTAAGGTTGCCATGGAAACAACCAGTGCTTGATATAATTGAGAACATCTTAAAACCTCCTGGTGTTTGCATGCTTTTTTCCCCCTGCCATTTTGAGTTGCTTTAGACATGAATAGGTAGCATTGGTCAGAACAGAAGTAGTTAATGAGCAAAACCAAATACCCGTGTCCTGAATATTGATTTTGGTTTACTACTGGCATCTTGTGCTTCATAGTTTTTTGCATCACAAGGAGCTCATAAGGAAGAACAGCTCTCTGGATTCTGTGTGCTTTCTCTTTCCAGTTAGTGTATAAGTGTGTTTAGAGCTTGAAGCACTGATTTGGTAGAGATTAACATACTTCATCAACTGTTGGATTAATATTAGGAGCAATATGTTTCTGAAAACTAGCTTTTCAGCATGAATGGTAAGTCCTTTCTATTACCTTTGACACTATTTTTTTGTTCGGTCTTCACAATCAGGAAAAATCTACCAGGTTTCCCTTTCGTGTCTGCATAGCTGCATCGACTAGTGATCTCTTTGTTTTTGTAATCGACTTGCTGTGGGTTTCTATTAAAAATTGCTAGTCTTAAAGATTTGCAGTTTTTATTAACCATTTTGCTTTGCATAACTGGTATTTAGTATTTGAAATTTTATTTTAAAGCTGTCTTCTAGAAATAAATGTTACAAACCATTAGGCAGAGAATCTGATTTGGAAAATTTTTTAATTGAGTGATATACATGTCAGTTCACTTAATTTTCTGTGCCACTCGTAATAAATTATTTTATGTGAAATGATACGAATCAAAGAGGCCTTCTGAAATTATTATAGTTGCCACCTAAAAATTCTAAACTGGCTTTTATTGTTTTTCATCTGAACCAGCTCGTTCTTCTGTGGCTTTTATTCTTTCTAAACGATGGGATAGCAGAATAGTTGAGGTCATTCATGGAAGTAGGGGAGGGGAGTCTCATTTGAAATGAGATACTATAATAGATGTAGTAAACTTACCAGGCAGGTATTTGCTTTCTAAAACCACTGTGACTACATATTATGAGGTACTTAGAATGTAATGGAATTATGAAGTACTGTATTCTTGCTTGGAATGTTACTGAAAGTTGTATCTAAATATATAAACTCTGTACATTTATTTCCTTAGGAAGAGATATCCTTTGCAAATTGTTTGCAAAAAGCCCAGATATGTTAGTTGCTGAAATGATGCCTTTTTGTTTCAAACAGATAGTCTGGAGCTCTGGAAAATGACTTGAGACGGTTAGAGATTGCTTGAAAAGGAAAAAATAGTCATGTATATGGGCTTGGTGTGTGTCTGTGTGGTTTTGCTTTAGCCTACAAATTTAAAGGACCATTTTTACAAAGGTTTCACTTTGTACATGGCATGAGATAGTGGGAGGACTCATCCCACTGCCTTATCTAATATCAGCTTATATATACTTATCTCATACAAATGTGTTGAGGTCAACTTCCCTGAAATGAAAAGTGTGGCTGTCGTTTCCTCAGTATACGCAGTACAATACACAGATGTCAAAACTGGTACAGATACAGGACACGGGTTCAGAACTTTGTACGTGCTATAACATAAATCTCCATAATGTGTCATGGCTGTTCAAGTAAACCTAAATGCGGGCTGTCCCTGAAGGAGGTGGCCCAGCCTCCCGTGTGTGCTCCCTGCAGCCCAGCGGGGATGCTGGCGGCGGGGAGCTGGCCGGGAGCTGGTGTGGCCTCGCAGGCTGACGGCCGGCCCATGCTCACGCCACAGAGACGCGGCGGCAGCCCGACCTCCCTGCCAACACCTGCCCCTGCTCGGCCTGTCTGCAAAGTGGGGTTGAAACTACAGCCTCACTGCGCCTCCTCGACGGCACGCAGCCGCCTCCGGCTGCTGATGGAGAGGTCTCTTGTTGGGTTAGAAAGTCTCTGCTTTTCACCAGTTACCAGGCTGGGCTCTCCATCACCTTTGTCTCTGTTGCTCTTACAGTTAGGTTGTAGCTTCGACAGGAATTAAGGTTTGTGGAAATCCGTTCTATGAATTTTGAATTTTGCTGCCTGGGTGGTTTATTTGTTTTGGTATTTGGCTATGATTGAGCCATTTTAAGGGAATAAATTTTTTACAAGCTAGGTGAAAAAGAGGTTACAGGTGTTTTGTTGGTTGGATTGGGGTTGGGGGGGGGGGGGGGAAGTGGTTGTTTTGTTTTCTTTAGGGCTTTATTCTGCAATTTACATCTGTAGATTTCATTCATCTTGACATTTACGCTCCCCCTACCATTAAAATAAATAGCTGCAGCTTTTACCAAGTGTCGGTTCCTAATC
Source organism: Strix aluco (assembly GCF_031877795.1). Taxonomy (NCBI): domain Eukaryota; kingdom Metazoa; phylum Chordata; class Aves; order Strigiformes; family Strigidae; genus Strix; species Strix aluco. Next base: position 16,310,752 of record NC_133938.1, read on the forward strand.
AAAAAGAACTATAAATGAGAAGTCTGATTTTTGACAAGAGAAAGGTGGCTATCTCCTGCTCCATCAAGAGAGGATTAGATTAATTCTTCGCTGTAAACATTTCCCCATTTAAACCACTTCTGCTTTTCAGTGCACCTTTGTGGCTGTCTTCACTGCAGCAGTGTTACATTACACACTGTCAGTGGATAAAATCAGATGCTGTCCTTATGAAACATTGCCAAGATGCAAGTGAAACCTCGATGAAAAAATGATGTATTTTCTGCAATTGCAAGTACAATTGGCTTTTTTTTCCTTCCCTGCCCCCTCCCTCACACCTGCCCCCCCCCCCCCCCCCATCCCCCCAGGAGAGCCCCAGTTATATGCCTTTTTTTCTGGAAAGACTTGAAAGAAATAAAAAATGATCTGTTATTTCTTTGGTTTAGGGTTGTTTTGAACAGCAGAACATTCTTGAACAGATAAAACTGGAAGGCCAATAGCCCTAGCTCCCAGTTCTGACAGGCCAGATCTTCTGTTTCAGTAGGAATAGGCTTAATGCTCCCAAGCATCACCAAGTACGTGATTGGGCTAGTACTTTCAAATACTGCAAACAGATAATTGCTGATACAGACATTTGCGCTCGTAAGATAGTAGTTACCAAATGTGTGTGGAGACAGATGGAGCAGTATGAGGAAAGAGCGTGAAGTAATGCTGATAGACTGCTGAATTATTGTCCAGCTTTGTGTACACTGGTGAATAGGGATGTTTCAGGAGTGAGGGTGAAGGGAGGTAGTATAAATACCTTAGTTATGCGCATTGGGAATATCTTTCAAGGGCAGGGGACAAGTAGCAAGTAATTACTCCTACTACTGAAAAGAGTATAGAAAATGGAAGCAGGCCATGGAATTTTCAGGTGCCAGAACTGTACATCTTCCTATATATGTCTTGTGGGACTAATGGTTTCTTCTTTTCAAGAATTCCACAATGTTAACCTTTAGCCTCTGAGATCGGACTAAGATAATTTCTTAGGTGTTGACCTGGGTTCATGTTTTGTTCTGATTCCTGTAAGAAATACTTGAAAAAAGAAAAAGCAACACAAGAGTTTCTGCATTGACATAGTTCTTAAAGTGTATCCGTACAGTGAACAGTCCCTCAGAGTGCTTGGTTTGAGGTATAAGGAAAAAACCAAGTTTAATAAAATTGAGGTTTCTTCCAAAGGAAAGGGTATTTGACATGTTTTAATCTTGCATCTCTTGAACTGTGACTTACTCTAGTCCTTTAGATTTCTTACATATATTTTGTTACCAGAAAGATTTTATTTCCTTGTTTTTTGGTTTACATCTCAAATTGTTTATATAATTATTTGTAGCTGCTGAAACTGCTGTTGCAGGCCAAAATTTGCACGGGAATTCCTCAGCTTTAATTATTGAGGATCTTACGGGCAGTTTTGTAACTTGAATAATGTTTTTGGTGTTTTCCTTTGCTGACAGATACTCTAACCCATTAAGAATTCATATGGTTTAGTTTTTTTAATTTAAATTTTTTTGCAGGATTTTCAACTCAGTTCTGTGTAAGTTTTACACCTGCCTTTTATCCAAATAAGCTCTGACTTTAACCAGTTTCTCTCTAAAGACCCATTCTTTATCAGAATGGGTAGTAAACACTCTTACCTACTTTTGGCCTGCCCTAATCCTGAGGCAAACAAAAAGTTGTTGTTCACTTGATGTGTTGAATTGTGAAATGTGTTTATTTACATAAGACTTCCTTATTCAGGAAGTCAGTCTCTCTGCTATTTAAGGTTATAAATGAACTTCTCCTGCTTGGCTAGTTTCTGTAGGCAACCCTTTCCTGTAAATACTAAAAGTGTGTTCTGTGGGAGATATGTCAGTATAGCAATGTGTCAGAAGCTCAAATGTTGCAAAGAAATGAAGAGCTATTTTGCTGATTTACCCTGACAGCTGTGGAGTTGTGTCCTACCGATCCCAGCGTATGTATATGAGAATTTGTGTAGTTTTGTTAATGCGAGGGCTGGGACGAAGTAGCTTTGTGGGAAATGGACTTCACCATGAGTGCAGTTAAACCAAGATGGGTGTATCTACTATTGTTTTGATGCCTTGTATGAAATATTTGAAAAAAGAAAAAGCAACACAAGGGTTGCTCTTTTCAAGTAACTTGTACAATGCATCCATACAGTGAACAGCCCCCGCAGTTATAAGGAAGAAGTGAGTTTAGTAAAACTTGGGTTACTTCTAAAGAAAAGCGTATTTGTGCATGAACGTATCCAGTATTATGAGAGGCATTGCCTGCTTGCAGGGAGTTTAATAGCCAATACACAGATCAGATCAACTACCTGCAGATTTACCCTTACTGTTTCTAATAATATAGCTGTAAAACATACTGTCAGTGATAGCTGCCCGGTAGTATGCTGCCCTCTTTAGTCACTGAAATTTTACAAAGAGGGAAGGTGGGGCAGTAATATGGAGAGGAAAGTTGGTGCTAGCCAGTTAGTCAGTATCTTAAGAGTGGAGAGGGGTGAATAGCTTAACTAGAAGAAAAATGCAGCAGGTGCGGTAAACGTTTTGCTTGGTATGTGGTTTTGACTGCAAGAGAAAAATCTGGTTATTTTGTATATTTGTATTTAACTACTAGAATATGCTGAAAACCTTTACTCAAGAATGCAATACATCTACAAGATATTTTATAGTAGTGCCCTAGAAAATTTTGTTCTTGGAACTCATTCTTAAAATGTATTCTTTTCTTTTTTCTTTTTTTTTTTTTTCCCCCCACATGGTAACCATGGAAATATATGGACTGCAGAAACAAGAGGTGCTTTGAATTTTCACAATTTTTGCACAGTTTTCAATTTTCTTTGTCAAGTAATACCTGTTAACGTTTCACACCGGAAGGCGGTCTTTTACGGTATAGGTCCTGTGGTAGTTGCAACATTTTAAATTACTTGCTGGATAAAGTTCAGCTACAACTATAGAGGGTGGTACTGCACAAATGAAGCTTAATCCCTAATTGCTTACAAAGCATATCAATGTATGATAACTGAGGATTGTACATGTTAAGATTTCTTTACATAACCTTTTCTGTATGAACTAATTTTATATGTAGGGAGTGTTAAGTACTGTATTTGAATGTAATTGTATTAAACTTATAATTTATTAATTTTAAATTTTAAGTTAATAGAATTAATTTATACAATAATTGAAAATTAATAACTTAGAATTATTTCTCAGAAGCCTTTTCAGTAGTCCAATGCTGTACTTCCATGGTCATGTTACATTAGCACAAACTGTCACTCTTCAGAAAAGGAGCAGTTCTCCTGCCCCACATATTTGCCCATTTCCACCCCACTTCTCCCTTCCCTCACCCCAAGAGAAGCATTCATGTGATGGAAAGAACTGGGATCTGCTGTGGATTAAAATTAGCTTCCCTTGTCCTCCACTGCCTTCTGTCCATTACTTTTTAATCTGACCTAATTCCCCGACCTGGCTTGGCAGTCAGCCAGAAGGATGCTTTTGCTCTTTCAAGGAAGGTCATGATAGAGAGGCAGGAGTGAGTGACTGTGGAAGGACAGAACTGGTGTTTTTTGTATGTATACCAGCCCATACTGAACACTGAACTGCAGCATAACAAAGCAAACTGCTATTTCTTGGACTTTTAAGCCTCAAAGCATGTGGATTGTTGCAAGAGTGGAAGCAGATTGACGAATGTGCCCTCTCTGGCAGTCTGGAATGATCCCTTTCAATGAATGCTTCAAGGGCAGGAAGAAGGTGTGAGAGACTCCTTTCCTTAGGCCAAAGCTTAGTTTTAACATATTCCAGAATTAAAAGGAGACCAGCTCTAACTGGTCAGTTTAGAGAACTGGAACAAAAAATCAACCCTAATCAATCAGCAAAAGGTTGCTAGTGACACTTGAATATGAAAGGAAAGCTTGGGCAAGAGAGACGCCACCCTGAAAGACCAAAATATCTGAAGGGATGGAACAGCTCTCACCCACCAGGAATCTGCAGGAGACTTTAGGTCATGTCCTGTACTTGCATGTTCAGATGAAGCTATTCTGCTTGTCTGCATTGAGGAAGGTTTACATATAATCAGTAATTTAGGATATGAATAATAAATCTCACCTTGGTTCAAATGTTTTGGTTTGTTTGGTTTGGGTTTTTGTAATTAAGTGTATTCATTTATAAATTTGATGAGCATTGGGTCTGGATTCTCTTTTAGATTAAGAAAGCAGAGTTTTTAATCTCATCTGTATTTTTTTTTTGGTGGAAAAGGGTTGAATCGGGACATATGTGCATGTGCAACTCTGCTGAGCAGAGCTAGTACAAGACTTGATTGTATTTGTGACTGAACAAATGTACAATTTACATATATGTTTGGGGAGTTTTAAACTAAATTGCAGGGATTCACATTTTAAGTGACTCTGTCAGTTGGGTTTGGTCCTGTCTCCCCAGAGTGGTCTCTGTTGAGTTGTACTTTTGACATTAGCAGGGTTCACAGCCTCTGTTTGGACCAGTACTTCATGATATAAGAAAAAGAATAAGAGGGAAAGACTGAAAATTAGATTTGGAAATAGAATTGATTTTATTATCTCTAATAAAAATAGAAGGAGGAAGGCTGACTATGGCAGTTGCAGTAGAGTATCTACGGCTCAAAATTCAACAAAGATAGGTATTATCTCTGATAGCTGAAAACTTGGCTCCTGTTTTGGTTTGTCTAAATCTGTCACATCTCTCGTGCAGGCTGTTGCTGTCTAGCCAGCCAAGTAAAGAGGTGAACATTAAGTAAGACTTCAGCTTTAATTTACAGCTTAAAATTATAGCCTGTAGCACTGAAAACTAAAATTTAAAAAAAAAAAAAAGACGAGAAGAAAAGCTGGGCTCTTTACAGAGCTCTTAACTGTTGCAAATTTTCATTTATAAAACTGACAAAATACTGTCTAGCTCAAGACTTCAAAATTGCAGACAGGATTAGAACAAGATTTTGCCTGTGTTCCACATTTTGAGTTGTAATGTATAAGAGCAACTTGTATTTTGCAATTGCTCCACATGGTAAATTAATTTCTGAATGTGCTCCCCCCAAAATCAGATTCCAGTGCTTTCTTCTAGTCTTTAGGCACTGCAGCTGTAATTGGTCTTAATTTACTGTTTATCTTGTTCCTCTTCCTTTTTTCCCATGGTTTTTCCATGCCTTTGTTTTCTCTGCTTCATACCAGTCCTTTCCAGTATTCCATAGAAGTGTTTATAACATGCAGTTAGATTATTAGCGCTTCCATCTTAATAGCAAATTTGTATGCAGTTATTAATTCTTACTTGATCATTCATTTACTAAGAACTTTTAGGGTTTGTGTTCCAGCAAATGGGCTCTTTCAGAACTGCTCCAAATGTTTAGGGGGTTTTTTGGGGTTGTTTTGTTTTGTTCTGTTTGTTTTGTGGGTTTTGTTTGTTTTAACTGGAGGAAGGTTCTTATGCATTGCAGCTGGTAAGTTAGTTGCTCTGCATCACCTGTTTTTAGCATAATTAGTGTTTACACAGAAATAGATGATCAAAATCTTCCTGTCAAAGTAAAAAAACTTGATAAATGAGTTATTAAATTGATGCAGTTTGTTAATCTAGCCTTAGTGACTTTGCAACTCTTAGAGCAAAACCAAGACAAAATCATAGCTGGTCAGTCTTTCACAGGAGGTCCAGTAAGTGTGTTGCACAGCAGTGTTAAGACAACATTGACTTGCCCTGTACCAGGCTTGTACCACATTGGACTTTTTTTCCCCACCGTTTTCATATTGTGAGAAACAAAGTGTTTTTTTCTTGCTGACAGTCAGATTCAACGATAACCACTTTAGTTTGTGTTTTGAAGTGTTTCCCAACTATTAAAATGTTAACTGGTGCTCATATTACTTCCCCTGAGTGTATAGTAATATTTAACACTTAGTTGTGTCTGTTTTCAAACACTTGCCAGTGTAGAGAAATCTTGTTGTAAGCCTCATGATATTATTCCTGCTAATCAGAAAAGAAATTTAAAGAAATTTAAGACCACAGGTTAATGGTGTAAGAATGGGGCTTAGAACTTGTTAATGGTATAAAAATGGGACTTAGAACTTAAATCGTATGCTTCTCACTTGCTTCTGAATTGTGGTACCATAACCACAAGATGCAGTGAGGCATCTATATACATCTCTATAATGTTTAAGGCTATAAATATTGTTTTCATAAAAATGAAATATACCTATATATTTACCAGAATCTCTTTATATATATTCATTTTTCCTTTAAATGAAATTTGCAGATTTAATTAAATAGCCCATTTAATTCCAGACTTCAAGTGATTATATTACAGTTTTGGAACAAAAATTGAATTGTATTTTGATAAAGGGCGTTTTAAATACCAAGCAGAGATTGGCATTTAGCACAGCAGATGGGGGTTTGTAGTGGTGCCCAATGTTTAGTCTTAATCAGTTTAGTTCTTGCTTTTTTGCCATGAATCCTATCCAAATACTTCCCCCCCCCCCCCCCAAAAAAAAAAAAAAAAAAAAAAAAAAAAAAAAAAAGAATTCTGGCTTGCTGGCTCTTGTGGGAGATGTGCTTGAGAATAACAAATACAGTGCACGTGGGAGGTGGGAGAAAGGCAAAGTAATTCATGGTAACTCTTCAGGACTGCTCCATCTGTGACCCCTTTCCCTCTGCTGTCACTGCACCCCTGCACCTTGAGAGGTCCTAACCCTTTTAATTTTTTTCAGAAGCTTTCCTCTGTTTTACTCATTCTTAAACTGTGTTATAGGCCAGACTACTCTTTGTAGTACACCTACCCTTTGTTAGCAATTTTTTTATAAGCCTGCTAACTTTTCATGCAAAAGTTAATTAATAAAACAAAAATATTGTGCGTTGTGTGAATATACTGTTAGATAACAATCTCCTGTTGCTTAGGAGTGGGTTCAGGGGGTTTTTGGTTTTGTGTGTGTGTTAGAGTTTTTTTCATTTGTTGTTTTTTTAATACCTCCTCCTGTGCCGGTATTACCTAGGAACCTCCAGATCTTGAGTTCCTTTTCTGGCAGACTTCCCTGCTTATCACCAAGTTGCCTTGGTTCTGAGTACAGCTCTCTGCAGGCCCAGTCTCACATCACCTGTGATAGGCAAGGGGATAGCTTAGATCCTGTCCAGCTGTGTGTACTTGTAGCACTTCTTCTGATGAGGGTTTGAACTGAAGCAGGCAGAAGTTATAAAACTGTTTGAAGTCTTTCATTTGTGACTCCTCAGCCATTACCCCATTTCCTACTACCTTTTCTTGAATCTCCCCAGATTTCCTACTGTGTGCTTTGGGTGTTTGCACTGCGTAAAACTTGCATCTCCTGCCAACAGTTGCTCTTGCTGGTCACACAGAACTAGATTTGCGCCATGTGTCTGTGATTACCTAATCTCTAGACTACTGGTGCATCCTCTCCAGTTCCAGCTGATGTCCTTCTTGATGCATCTAGTTGTTTTGACCACTGTTGTGGCCCTTGTTGTGCCAGTGCTGTTATTCTTGCTTTCCTCTCTCCTTCCAGCACCTTACTTTCTTGAGCAAGAGCTTTTCTCCTTTAGTATCAGCCTCCTTTACTCCGACTTCTGCTGCACCAGTGAAACCAGTCTGAATAGGGTCTGTTTGCTGGTCTTTGCATACATTCCTTGAATCCTCATCTTCACTCAACCATACATGAGTGAACCTTGCTCTTCAGTGTTTATGGGTACCTGTATATATACCAACATCTCTTTCCTGGGTTCTTTTTTTTGACAGTCTTACAAAATCAAACCGTACTTGTATGGTGACTGTACAGAATTCTCATATGCATTCCAGTTTTCATACAGCAACTTCAGCTGTGCAGTTTAGACTTTTCAAGGGGTTTTGCTGTTGTTGGGTAACAGGACTGAAATTTGATTGTGAATTTTTTTTGGAGATGGCTTGCCATTTCTGTGCTATCCACCACATGCCATGCAATTCACACATGCTGTCTTTTGGAACAAAGTGCTAAGTAGTGGGAAGATCACCCGATTACAGGTTTTATTGTGATCCAGCATGCTGTGATGAAGATAGATACACTTTTGTTAGCAACAGTTTCTTGGATGTGTGTGTCTTGGAATAGATTAATTATTAAAGATGCCAACTTGATCTCCTGAAGTTTCATAAGCTGTGCTTATTTCTGTGATGCATCATCTTTTTTTCATACTGAATTTAGCTGCCTTTGGGTTTTTTTTTTTCTTTTTTCTTTGCTCAAACATTCTGTGATTTAGCATGAGTCATTCTGTCTGTGTGGGAAAGGGCTGGTTTATTACAGGGTCCATTTTTGAGTGGGGAGGGGAAAGGGTGGAATGTATTTGTGTTTTCTATGTGTTTGTTGTGGAAATGCATAAAACTTTTCTTTTTTTCTTCTTTCTTTCCTCTCTTCATCATCTCATCTGTGTGGGTGAATGTTCCTGCAAACCCTTGGGGAACCTATAGAGACTTTTGGTATGCTCATTCCTTCATTAGTGCCCAAAGTCACAGATGTTAGGAACAGTTTAAAGACTAGAAATGCAAACAAGAGTCACATTGTCACAATGTAAAGTGGTTAAAAAGGTACACTTGATGAAAACTTCAAAGTCTAATTAAACCTATTTTTTGCATCATCACAATAATACCAATGGCCACTACTATCCAGATGGCATAAATTTTGATTCTGTGCTTGAAAAGTAGAAATGAAATGTATTATCCTGTAGTGAGAGCTAATGTTTTGTGATTGACATTTAACTTCCAAAAGTATCTATCCTGTTTCAAATTCTTAAGTCTGTTTTCAGAAGTGACCAAAGTGTATGTGCTTAAGTTGCCTAAACTCTATTTGAAATCACCTGAAATCATCTGTTGGGGTGTAGGAACCCAGGTGACCTCTGAAAATGAGAACCAGGCACAATTTGACCCACTTTCTCATTAGGAAGAAAATGTAATTCTAATAAAACACTCCACAGAATACGAAATTGTTTTTAAAAGATAGTGATTTTAAGATAAATGAGCACCATTACGTGTCTAATGCTGCTTTCCAAGAAAAGAGGCCGAAAGTAAGGTAGAATAAGGTAGAAGTTTTGTTGAAGAGCAGCTTGTGGCTTATGGATATTCTAGAAATGAGAGATTTTTCTCATGCTTCTACAATTTGAATATTTCCAGCTGGATAGCATTTTTTTTCATAAACAGCATTCTTAATTCTGTAAGTAAAACAGAGACAAAGATGACTACACGTAAATGTCACTGTATATTTTTATAAATACTGAATAATTATATTTCAGTGCAAAATATTTGGACACTTAAAATATTTATATGAACAATGGAGATAGCATGAGGAATATTTAAGACATGTACTGTAATAACATGAAAAAATGAGACCAATTATTTCCTGTTTTGGTTGTGCTATGTAGTGTTAAAGTTAACTAATTTCTAAGCAACAGCCACTTAAGTTTGAAGGCTCAGCTTTTTGGTAATCTTAATGACCATCTTAGGTTTTTTCTTGTCATTAAGAGAAAATAATGTTCATGCTACTTTGTCATAAATCGATGTTTTAAAAACTTTATCAAGTCATCTCTGTTCTCCTAGTGGAAGAAGGATCATCAGGCATGAATCTGGACGTTGTTAGTTTCCCTTTTTTGTGTTGAGAAATTATTTCATGCCATGGGAAATCTTGTCCTTTTCTCAAATTAGGATCATTAAAAGTCATTACATGAGTAGCCCCCATAATGTAAAAACAATGGAAATATTTTCTCCACATGGGATGAAAGTCAAACATTTTTACTGATTACCCACTAAAATATTTTTAAGTCTCAGTGAGTTTTAATACCAATTTAAAACAGTTCCTCTGATATAAACTATGTTTTTCTTACTCTACTTAACCTTAAGTTTAGCGTAATAAATATGTTCCTCCTCTCTGATATTGCTTATTAAAATAAAATTGCTCAGTGAATATCATACTTTAAACACTTTTCTAACCTTGAGGTCTGCCAGAACTTTTGATGATTTTTCTGAAATTCCCATTGTATTTGCTGCTCCATCGGAGCCAGTGACGGTGGGAGCCATAAACATCCCTTGAGTATTTTGTGATAGTTGAGTCCAATAGTGCACTTGGGAGGGGGGGAAAAAAAGGAAAACAAAAAAAATCCACACCCAGCCCTCTCCAGGGCTGCCATTGTTTTTACTGCTGTTGTAACTGTACCGGTAATAGAAGAGAATGTTTGAAAAGTTCTCGGTGTAGACACTAGTATTCGCTGAAAAGTACGAGAAAGGTCTGATTCATCAGATGATTGTTTACAACCCCTTATAAACCTAATTTTTAATGACCATCGGAAGGTAAAATACAGTTCTAAAACACATATTTCTAAATATTGACCAGAATGATCTTGGCACATTGCTGAGTATTTTTAGAAATTGCTTGTGGCAGAACATCACGGTACAGAAAATCCACTTGTTATTAGTGTTATTTTATGTGAAATGATTCAGAGAACACAAAAACAGTATGATATTTTCTTCTTGATTCTGTGACTCTTTCAGAACCACAGCGATGTCTGAAACACCTCCCATTTATGACTGTGCATTAAATAATCTGCATTGATCTGGCTGATAAATAGAACAGCTGAAAAATGATCTCAACAAAACATATTGGTGCACATTTGAAACAGTCATTTGGAATTTTGTTATTATCCATTCCTTCAATTTCAATGGAAAATCAATATTAAAAATACATATTCTGTGACTGTGGGCAGGCCTAATGTGCAGTGTCGTTACCGCCCTGTGCTTTGTCTTTGCTTGCAGTAATGCTGTCCATTTGGTACTTGAGCTTGCAAACAGCCTTTAAATAAAGGTGATGAGGGGAAAAAGCAATGAGATTGACATTACGCTCAGTCAGCTGAAAAAAAATGTAACTTTTACTTAACAAAAATAGATAAAAAGTCTATCTTTGTAGAATGGCTATTTACGTCAGGCGTTTGTGGTTTTTTCCCAGTCGAATTGAGAACGTCTTGCATCACCTTAAAGCCTGCTTGCGTATACAGTATTGCGAGTTATTAGCGCTGACGTAGTTTAAGTAATTTGTGTAGATTGATGTAGTTTCTCCAGAAAGCTTAAGAGATCACCTGGACGTATTGTAGAAGTTCTAGAGGCATTGGTGCTTGCTTTCATACATGGTGAAAGTAGCATATTACTATTTGAAGAAAGAAGTTGATAATGTTTACATACTTTGTTAACAAAGCATCTCCATCACATCCATGATGAATTACGTTAATTAAAATGTACTTTTTTTGGTGTGCTTTCAGTGAAAGAGTTCCTAGCCAAAGCCAAAGAAGACTTTTTAAGAAAATGGGAAAGCCCCCCTCAGGTATGAGTCATTTAAGCATTCATTAATTTTCTGTATTGCATTTCTTTGATAATGTTATCAGTGTGTAATGAGCAGCACGGGAAACAGAAGTAAGTTTAATGCCATTTTTAAAGGAGTTTTTATTTTTAATGTCAGTTTTGTCATTGAAGTTCATCAGCAAAGACTCTTGGGTCTTCTCCAGATCTGAGCTGATGAAATACTCATACTGAACAACAGCTTTCTCTTACTGAGAGTGCTTACCATCAACATGACGACTAAAAATCTATTGACATGTTTTAGCTGGCTTTTTATAACAATAAGTGTTGCCACATCTGTAATTTACCCTGTTAATAATTTCCCTGATTGTATTAAGGGGAATTAGGGTATAAGTGTACTGCATAGGGCTTGGAGCAGGTTAAGGAGCTTGTTAGAAATCTTTTAAAAGTTGAACTTGGGGGTTTGGGTTTTTGGGGAAGGATCATTGTTTGTTTTTTTTTTTTTTTAAAGCAGCATTTAAAACATTGTGGTGATGAATATCTGACAGAATTTACTCAGTGATATGCTCTCAGACAACTCTCATGTAGAACTGTCTCTAGAGCTTGGGGGTTTTTGCATGTTCTAATATTCTGGTTTGTGAAGCATGAGGGGGTTTATCTGCATGTTAATTTCATGATCTGTTTACTGCTAAATATTTCTTACTAAGCATGTGTTTGTATGGTCAAATTATAGAAATGTTGGTACAATTCAGTTAAGTCTTTTTCTGTTTTATGAGCGCAATGTAAATCTCTTGTTAAAATTTGACAGGCATGAAATTATACCAACAGTATAGTTGACTGTAGTCGTTTCTGATAAATTTTACTCAATTTTCTTTCGTAAATGAATTCATACAGTTAAAATTGTCTTTGGGTATTAGATTGTAAATAATGTCATTATATCCTTGTACATGTAGAATACTGCTGGCCTAGATGATTTTGAGAGGCAAAAAACCCTTGGAACGGGATCATTTGGGAGAGTTATGATGGTGAAACATAAATCCACAGAACAGTATTATGCTATGAAGATACTGGACAAACAGAAGGTTGGTGTAATTTATAGTGTCTTTTGTGGTACAAAAGAGTGTGCTGTAGACAAAGATCTGGTAACTGTGGCTAAACTGTGTTGCACTTGCTGTGCTTTTGCTTGTTGCACTTGGATACTGGTGATACTTTAAACACTTGACTTTCTTTTTTAGCTAGGAGATTCAGTTGTTGGGATTGTGTAGAATTCCTGCAACAGCCAATAGCATTAATGGCATGCTAAAGAGGCTCTAAGCAGTGTCCAAGGAATTAATAAAATGTTATCAGTTAAATTATTTTCTTAGCTTTTGTAAGGTGGCCTATATGTTCTTTGGCAAAATCAAAACGTAGTGCTGTAGTTAAAATAAAAAAATAGCTAAATATACTTTTGCAGGGTATCTCAAAATTCTGAAAGACTCTTTGGATCAGAAATTCTCAAAATTTTCATTTGTGAACCATAACTTAACAAATTGTTTGCACAAATAATTTCTTTTCTATTCTTGATCCCATGAGGTGTTACTTTTTGTATGTGTAATTATGTAATAGTCCTGCTGCATCTATAGTAACTGCATAGATAGAACTGTAGTCTCTCAGAACAGCTGTCACACAATAGACGTTTTCTGTATTGAAAACTGAAGTACTGTAGTCTGAATCTGTACTGTTACCACCCTGATTTTTTTTAACAGCTTGTTACTCTTAGATTAAGTGGAGTCATTTGATAAAGTTTAAATTTTAAATAAAATGGAATTCCAGAATGCTAAGAAGGATTTTAGAGGAATTTATCAATGCAATTAGTTTTGAATAGTTTTGACAAGCTTTTCAGAAGTACATTATTTAGACTAGTAGATTCAAAGGTCCTCAATGTAAGAGCTCTTCTTACTTTGTAAGGCACTGTACATAACTTTGCTGCTGTAAAACAACAAATCATATTAAGAAAATATTAATCTGGCTAAGAGAACTTAACAATCGGCAACTGAGAAAATGAAAGTCAGTGTTGCCTCAGTGTGCACTCTTGCACTTAAGCATTATTACATTCCTGAGTAATTTGATGTAATGGAACTATGGCAGTGACATAAACCGTTTTCCCTGAGTTGCAGTGCCAGTATTCTTTACATGTGATTTGGGGTCCTGGACCTGGAATAATGAATCATCTAATTAAAGACTAATGGTCAGACAAAAAGAAACCTTTTAGTGTCAATTCTGGCACTTTTTTTTTAATGGTTGCAGTAGACTTGCAGTAAAAGATTCACAGGATTATAAAGATGTTCGCCTCCAGACATCAGTCTTCTATTAGTAAATTAGATGGTTTTGTCTATAATCAGAAGTCTTGAAGTGTTCCTTTATGAAATATGTGCTTTTTCAACTTAACTTAGCATATATAATTATATATTTATGTATTCTATTAGAAATATATTAGTGTTATATTAGTAACTTCTATTAATTGATCAAAAAATAGGAGATGGCTTAAGGAGAACACATTTCTATGACTTTGTATGTTATAGAAAATATACAGATGTCTGAAATTACACAATGTGCAGTCTGCCTATAGTTGTTCATTTACATTTTACTTGAAATGAGAAAGCATATTGTGTGTCCCTTTGTTATCCAATCTTACGCTTGCTTCATCAGGATATGAAAGGGAAAAAAAAAGTAATGGATGTTAATGTAGCCAGTAGTTTTGTGTGTAGGGTTGGTATTCTGTTATTTGTCTGCCTTTTAGGCAAGATACCTGTAACATACCATTGCTTGGCTAGTTTCATTATGTAATTGGTTTTGGAAAGAAAATACTGTTAACAAAATCTCAGACACAAACAAGCTGTTGAGAATCTGCTATTACCAGATATCATTTGATCTACAGGAAGCTGTCATTGGTCATGCCCTGAGCCAGAGCTTAAATGTGAGCAAAGCCGTGTTTATCTGAGGCTCCAGTTTGATATTATGAAGTGTTAAAACAGCAGCTTCAGCCTGTGCTATTGCTGCCATCACCCTCCAGTATCTAACCAGCAGATGATGCAGGAAGGGTGGTAAAATCTTGTCTAGCATTGCAGCTGAACGCTTCACAGTATCAAACTAAAACTTTAGCTTGCTTGCTTTCATGGCCAAGATAATTCCAGTACCATAGCTTTTTAGGGATGAAGGGGACACTTCCCACAGATTAGCTGATTTGAGCAAAATTTTTATTTGGTCCCTAAAGATCTGTGATTCAAAAGAGATTTAGTATTTTTAATTAACTATTTATTTTGCATGGCGTTTATTTCAAAACAGTAGTGGTTTTTTATAGATACTACCTTTTGCATCTAAAAGTTAAATTTAAACACAGTTTCGGTCAGGATTGGAATATCTTGCTTATCTGTTATTTTATAGCAGTTAAATTTGGTTTCCGAACATGTAAAACCAGACTTGTTTTGATCACTCTTGTACAATTTCTCCTTGTTTCCAGGGGAGGAAGTAACTTTACTTGGAAGTCATGCCATTCTCAAAACGAGATATAGATAAATTGTGCAATAGGAATTAAGTAAAATGGAGAGAATCGGTTATGTAATGTTGGCATTTAACACAAGGAAACCAACTGTTAATGAGAAAGAGCAATGATCAGAAATCTGCCACTTGCTGCCTTGTTAGCAGCTTAACATTATCATGGATTCCAAGAAGGTAGCATTTAATTTTTTTAATGCCTTTGCTAAGCGGTTTGCTAAGCAGAAAAGCAAAACCAATTCAGAGGTCTGGCAGAAGTATGGAAATTTTGAATCTGTATTCTCCTTGGTCTTCTCACTAACATGTGAGCTATATAAAATAAGTCAGTTTACTCCTGTTCACGCGTAACAAAATTCATAATTAAATGTATCTGACACGATTTCCTGCCTTTCTTAGCAAAGGGTCCAAAGGTCAAATGGATTTTATTGAACTGTCATCTTGCTGCAGAAGTATCTCCATTACAAACACAAACAATTCTTAAGAAAATGTAAAATGTTTTCCTTACTGATTGCTATACTCAGCATGTAGTAAGAAACACTATTTCTAGAGCTATATGGAAGCCATATTGCATGAGTATTACTCTTCAAAATGTCATTAGACTTTTTAATACTTTCAAGGCACTGTTATTGTACTAGTAATCCATAAGGTTTTTCATTATCTGTAAAGTTACAAGCTTGCTTTCAAGTAATTGTTTTAGGCTGAGAAATTTATCAAGAACTATAAAATGTCATACTTAAACTGATGATTGTTTTTTCTCTCCTAGGTCGTCAAACTGAAGCAAATAGAACACACACTGAATGAGAAGAGAATATTACAAGCGGTGAATTTTCCTTTCCTTGTAAAACTGGAGTATTCTTTTAAGGTAATCATTATTTTAAAAGTAGTTGTTTGGGTTTCAGGGAAGTGCATGCTCAAACTTTAGATACATTTAACCTGTACAGTACAATAGTTTTAAGTATTTTTGTTTTCAAAGATGCCTCGCTTGGCACTGTTGCCAGGCTGTTCCTGTTGCAGGAGTTCCTGCACTTGTGTGCACACTTGCACACACCCCAGTTCAACAGATGATGATTGAAAGGATATGTCCAAATAAATAAAAATCAAATTAAACTCAGATTTCCCTCGTTTTGGAGGGAAATCATACAGCAGGGAGCTTTTAGGCATCATTCTGTCTTTGAGAGAAACCAAAGGATGTATTTCTGTACCAACATATGGAATAGCAAATTTGTAATTGTTCTGCAGATTTTTTGCTGGAGACTTATACCTGAGGCAGGTCTTAATGACAGTCTTAACTCTGAAGGAAAGAACTTTTGAGTTTAGCTTCTGATTTCATGACAGTATGTGATAGTCTGTAAAGAAATTGAGTACATTCCTGAATTATAGACTGATATGCGTCCTCTATATATTTGTTTCTTTGTTTTAAAATTTTTGAATACCATTTAAAATGAACAAATATCTTCTACCTTAATCTTGACAGTTTTAAGATTTGGGACTGGAGCTGTGGGAGGCAAGAATACCTGTCTGTCAATTCTGAACTTTTAAGAGTGCAAGGTCTTGTCTTGCAGTAGGCATCTTATCCTCCCTTCCTTCAGGTCACTTATACACCATTCAGCATCAGGAACTCACTAATTATGTTTATTCAAATTTACTTTAAAATAGATTTCTTGAGATATATGATGCTCCTTTGTCATGTGTGTTTGTAGTTTTTCGAGAATTTCTACCTGTGTTGCTTTCTATTTGTTAAGGTCATTGGATGGCTACAATTTTTCATTTTCATTTTTTAATAAAATATACTATATTTAGGAATTACAGAGACTATAGCATACCTAATCCGTATTTGTGTGTGTTTACTTACTCCCTTAGGACAATTCTAATTTATACATGGTAATGGAGTATGTTCCTGGTGGCGAAATGTTTTCACATCTAAGAAGAATCGGAAGGTTCAGGTAAGGGTATTAATGAAATTATTCCTTTAAAAAGGCTTATGTTGCTAATTTGGGAAGAGGGTTTTATAAAATTTGTTAGTACTGAAGAAAAAATTCTGAAGGGGTAAGTGCATTTAATTTACCCCCCTTTCAGTGGACTTAAACTAGTCAGGCAATGAAAAACTTGTAATTATTTATTTTTCAGTTAGTTAATACAGGCATTCATGATGTATGCACAATAGAATCTTGGAATTCCTATGCATATTGTCATCAAAGTCAATGATAGTTTCTAAAAGTAAAATCTAAAGTCTAAGCTCTGTACTGTGGGGTACGTTCATCTTGATTTGCATGTATTTTTTAGCTGCAAGACTTAAATTAGGGAATTAGTGTAACAATTCTAAAATGTTTGCTGTTTGCCTTTTTTTTTTTGTTCTTGTTACACAGTAGAAGAGCCAGTTAAAAGATACTTGATTTGTCCCTGGCAGTTACATGGTTGTTTCAGTATCTTAGCATAGCATTGGGGTACTTAATATTCTTTTAATTCTTCACAGTGAACCACATGCACGGTTTTATGCAGCTCAGATAGTGCTAACATTTGAGTACCTCCATTCATTAGACCTCATCTACAGAGATCTAAAGCCTGAAAATCTTTTAATTGATCAGCAAGGATACATCCAGGTATGATATTCTTCATATATTTAGGGAGTGGAGTGAGCCTTGTCTTACAGTATAGCATTAGGTAACTGTAGCATATGTGTTTAGAATAAATGGTCTGAAGCTGGTTGGCATGTCAGCATGTATTCTGGGAGCATTAAAATGCCCTACTGCTTAGTAATGGTTAAAACCATTGGATTGTACTTCCTCTGACTAAAATTAAGTATGCAGAATGGAGCTGTCTGCAGTTGAGCAAGTTGTCAAGGTTTCCCTTGGGGTCTGTGGTGAGAAGTAGGTGATTACATGGCTCTGTTCATCTGACCTATTTTATACGTCTACCCTAGAACAAGATGAAAGGTGCCGTAAAATGTCTGGTTCTCTGCATTGTCTATATAAGTAGTTTGGCATAACCAGCTCAGATGTCAACACCGACACTACAGTACTTAATTTCAGTCAGATGAATCCCGCTCTTGGAGATCCTAATCTTTTCAGCACATCTGGAGTAAGAGCTGAGTTGAGATCAGATCAGAACCGCAGTGCTGCAAATGACAACTTTGGTTTTACAACAGCTTGTCACGGCACCTCCTCATTTTCCTTTTAGCTCTTATGTTTTTGATCTAAATGGCAAATGGGAAGGCTTGTGCTATATAGCAGCAAGCACCCTGCAATGCTTTGCAGTCCTTAAACTACAGAAGCTTTTCTTTCCTCATTGTGTCACCTTTTTCCATAGGAGAATTTAATAGGAAAATACATAATAAAAATGTTTGAGAGAGGTGGAAGGGGTTCATATCTTATGTTGTTTATAACCGTAAAATAATTTTGCATGGAGAATAAAATAACACTGTAGGGAGAAGATAAATACAAGTTCTGTTAATGTGGTTGGGGAGCACCATTAATGTAAACCTATGAACAACTTACTCCAGATTGGCAGCTATATGCAACAGTATGTTTTTGTCGTGGTGGGCAAACTGCAAATGATAATGGGTCCAACAGCCACTCCTCTCATATGTGGTTGGTTCGCTTCTGCTCTTGAAAGAGAGGGGGGTTTTGTGTTCATATGTTGATACTGCAGCTCCAACTAAATTTTGTTTAGAAACTCTGTTCATTTTGGTTTTGAATTTTAAAGCTATTACCATTTGTCCCATGTCTGCAGTGTATTCTTCTTATGTAGGCTGATGTGCATTCACAGACACAGAAATGATTCTTTGCTGACTGAAGCAGGTCTGTCTAGTCAGCATGTCGCCCTCTGTTCAGTTCCAGCTGTGATTGCTATTGTTCCTACCAAAAATGAAGCAAAAGCTGCCTTGATAGTTTGGAGTTTGGCTTGTTTAATTGTGATACTAGTTTATCAGAAACATCAGCGCAGATTATTGTGTAATTAGCAATGATTATCATTGTGGTACAGTATGTTTTCTCAGGGAATAGGCTGAAAATCATACCAAGAAGGAGGAAACAAAGGAAACAGATCCCCAAACAAGTGTAGACTTGATAGCTTGAAACTGATCCCAGAATTTGACATGTAACTCCCTGGCTTCCGTATGTATTCCTCAGTACGGTCCAGGAAAAATCACAGAGGATGATAGCGCATACAGAGTTCTGAAAACTTACTGCAGAAAACATGACAAGTGGAATGAAGAATTTATAATGGTCAAGAACTTGCCATTTGTGAATACAGTTACTACTACATTTCCCCCCCAGATTTCAGATAAACAAGCTTGACTCTGGTGATGCTTTCAAAGATACACAGAAGTTACTGGAAGACCTCTTCTATGTTGTCTTATTCCCACACTAATTTTACATATAACCTTTATACACTTATGCAATAAAATTCTAAGTTTACAAGACTGGCAGATATCTTGATTGTTTTTGTGATTCATTTATTTGTTAACTAAAGGAAAAGATAAATATCTTGTTCATATTCATGTTCTATAAACTTTCAGCAGTATAAACAGTTGGATGTGAAGAGTATAAGAAAAATGATTAATGTAATTGCAGTACATGTGGAAGATTAGTAAACCATAGTTCCCACTGATTTTTTTTAAATTTTTAAATTATAAATAGAAGCTTGTGTCAGGGGAAAATATATATTTTCTGTTATTTATTAATTTTATCATGAGAAACCTTCTATCTGTCTGAATTAGAAGTATCAGAAGGACTGGCTACTAAAAGTATATCTGACTATATGATACTGTGTGATTTGAGAAGTAAATTTTTCCTCTGTATAAAATAGATTTCCAAAATATTTCAGAAGTACTTAATTTTAAATTTCACTGTAGAAATACTCTTAGTCAATTTATTTCTTCTGATGACAGGTCACGGATTTTGGCTTTGCAAAAAGAGTAAAAGGAAGAACTTGGACGTTATGTGGGACTCCAGAATACCTGGCACCTGAAATAATTCTCAGCAAGGTACATTGTCTTGTTATTTTATCACCCAATTATTACACTCTGAGGGATAAACCATTGCTGATACTTCCAAAAATCAAATCTTGACTAGTCAACTCTTTATGAATTAGACAAAATGCAATCATTGCATTGTAAGTATGTTTTCAGTATACTAAAACTTACTCCAAAGCAGGTGTTTTCACAGTACAGAACTTTCTGCATATGCTTACCATGTAACTTGTGAGGGTAAAAAGAGATTTAAAGAATCTGTAATTAGGTTATTTAACTGGCATCCTTATCAGAACAGCAGATCTGAGTGATGACATTCTGAAGTGTTAACAGACTAGAACAGGAGCTCCAGAGGTAACAAGAACCGCATATTGGATGAATCAGGAGTCACTAAATAACAAGTTGCAGAGTGCTTCAGGTTTAAGGCACTTTACATGAAATCAAACATGACAAACCACTGATTTTACACATAAAGTACATGCAGTCTAAGCTTACTGTTGATCGGTTTGTGTCTGGTACTTCCACTAAGTGTTTGAACACAGAAGAAATATTGTTTATCATATAGCTGTTCAACTGTAGCCCTTAATGTTTTGTGAAGGAAAAATATCCGTACAGTTTATGGAACTGTTTATGATATAAACAATTATAATTAATAATGTTAAATTATGTATTTAATATGTGGTTTAATTAAATATACTTTGCAGATCTTTAAAAGTACACCAAAAATACTTTTATTTGGGGAGAAAATGTTTGTTATTTGCAGCTTTATTTGCCCCTATGCAGTTAAAGCAGCACAAGAAATTGCAACACATTTACTGCAAAGTCTCCGTAGTAGATTTTTCAGGAAAGACTGAGTCTTAACCCTGAGGTTTGTAAAAGATCTCAGAGAACACATATAAAATTGATGGGGTTGATGGGGGTTTCTGTCTTTTTTAATATTAAAAGGTTTTACTAATGATTTTATGTTCAGGCTTTAAAGATTAGATCATAAATGACTCTATTAACAGCTAATTAACTAACCTTTAAGCTCTTGTAGCTGGTTTACTAAATATGAAAATGAATGTTCTGAAATGTGGATAATCAAACAAAAAGATGACGGTATAGAATATAGGAAGCATTGTTATGTGTAGTGAAATTTCCCTAAGCTTTGAAAGAGGTTTCAGTCGTTCTGTAGAAAGGTTATTTTGATTTTAAATAAATAAATTGTGCCCATTTCTGTTGCTTAGAGCGTCTTGTCACATCAGTGTAAAGGCATCAGTGAAACTCAGCACAGGAACGTGTGCAAAATGTTTCACTTCCATCACTGTTTCACTGTCATCACTGTATTAGGTTTTAAATATATTGCTGTAGGAATCTGTGAACTTTGGTTTAGTTTGAACTAGATTGTAAATTCTGTATTAAGCAAGCAATAATGCATTTGCTTTCTTTGCATTCCATAGATGTATACTGAAAATCTTAAACTGTGTTAGAAATGGTACTAACCGTGGTGTTTCTCATTTTGTGCAGGGTTACAACAAGGCAGTGGATTGGTGGGCATTAGGAGTGTTAATCTATGAAATGGCAGCTGGATATCCCCCCTTCTTTGCAGATCAGCCCATTCAAATTTATGAGAAGATTGTGTCTGGCAAGGTGGGGGCTCTGTGTATTTTACAGACGTTATGGTATTATATCCTTTTATGCTTGGATAAAAACGATCCACCAACTATTAACAACTATTTAGCTATATGCTTAATATGCCTAGCTATTTTCTAGAAATATTTTTTAAGCTTTTGAGAAGCTCTAAAGAGCTTCAATAATTCATAGTAGGTTTCTTTACTTCTGCAGACCTGTAGTTCAAGACATGTCTAATGTTCTGTTCAGCTTTCATTGTTACGTAAAATTTTAAAAAAGTGTTTCCAACTTTTCCCTTTTATTTTTCATTAATATCTCTTAGTGTGCCAGTTAGCACAAAAATGTGATCATTCTGTTGTTTCTCCTGCCAGCCAGTGTTGTCTCTTCATGTTTCCTAGTGCTCACTTGATTTGTTAGTTTTTCTCTTCCTTGTCCCTACATAAACACATGCTGTGCCACATCTTACGTACTTCTAATTCTAATCAGGGGAAGTGCCTCAGTAGGCCCTGTGGTACCCTGCAATGAGTTTGATTCCTGTCTAGGATCTTGTTTAAATCAAGAAGGTGGTTGCTCTTCGAAAGGCTGTAATACTGTGAGCCTTCAGCTGTCTCTATGAATATATGGGAATTCATTTACGAATATACATTTCTAAAGAAATGTTTATCTTCAAAAAAAAAAAAACTTGGGCATTTTTTTCAGGTGTTTTTTTTTTTTTTTTCGCTTGACATTCGTACTGTTGGTCATCTACCTTTTTTACTGAGTCCATGGATGAATAGTTGCAGAAACCGCACTAGACTTGAACTCTGGAAACTCTAACATTCAGTTCTCAGCTAGCAGTATGTTTCCTTTATAACCTTAAGTCTTTCCTTTAATCTACCTCATGCACTTAGTTCTCTACTAAGAAAATGGAGTTAATATTTCCTTACTTGTCAGGTGTGTAGGTATTACATTCATTAAAACCTGTGAATTTCTCATGTACTACAGTAGAGCCATATTGACAGGTAAACTGAAGCAGTGTCCTTCATTATCAGACCTCTTGATTTCGCAACATGTTTTTATGTTAAATAATTCCATGTTCTGCATTTACATCATAACTGATCAGCTGAATGTAGGGAGTGTCAGATGCTGAGACTGAGCATGAGAAATACAACTTTCTGCCTGTTCTTTTCCCCTTTCTTCTCTCTGCTACCTCAGATGGTATCAGTAGATCTTTTGCTAGTAAAACCCTATGTAACTACATCCCATAAATCATCTTCAAATGTTTCTTAGCCAGGTTTGAATTAATTGTATTGGCAAGTCACTCGTGTACTATCTTCAAATAGTGTTGTATTATTTATGTAAGACTTCTGGTGTTGGTGTATTTAGTTATCAGAAACAGATTACAGTACAGCATAAAGTTGCGGATTGAATTTTCATATATGATTGATGAACGTTCAGTCATTTCAGAGCATATCTATATATGCTGTATATATGCTATACTATACTATATCTCCTGTGTGCATGTGTGTATATATATATAACGCAATCTAAAAATTTGTTCCTAGAAAATAGTTGAGAATGCCTTGAGATGATGTTATGTTGGTGAGATACTGTTAAATTCAGCTTTTATGTCATTATTACATTAAATTAATGTTTTTCCTGAACTCAATCAGATCTAGAAATTTTCAGTTCAAAAAATGGTAGATGGACTAGGTAATGCTATTGATAAAGGCTCTGTGAAACAGAAATACATGTGCAACATAATAGTCTCTCTTTTCATGCATTCCTACTTGATTTGGTTTTAGAGGAAGAATAGAAAATGGCCCCAGTGTTTCCTTTTGTGTAAACATTGTTTTACTTCACAGGGGGAAGAATGAAATTCATATGTTATTTTTTTTTAATGTTGTGGATATATCATTTTAGGTAAGGTTCCCGTCACACTTCAGTTCAGACCTAAAGGATCTTCTAAGAAATTTACTCCAGGTAGATTTGACCAAACGATATGGAAATCTCAAGAATGGTGTAAATGACATAAAGAATCACAAGTGGTTTGCAACTACAGATTGGATTGCCATTTATCAGAGAAAGGTAAGACCCTTCTTGATCAACAAGACCCTTCCTGATCAAAACTATTACAGGTCTTTAAGGGGTTGAAGTAAAACTTCTGATTATTTTGTTTATTTCTGCTTTCCTGTATCTGTCACTTTTAATTAAACTGAGAAAAGGGGAAAGTCATTTAATCTTTAGGATTCTGAAGAGTATATACTGATTGAATTAGGTTGTTTCTTGTTGGTATTTTATCCTGGACCTCTGTGTGTACATTCATGTTCTCTTAACTGGTGTTGTGCTTTAGTCTATTTCTGGAATATCTCAGAGTGAGCCATCTCCTGCCTCTCTCACTTTTTATTTAACCCCTGCTATAGTGGCATCTATAAATACTCCTCCACAGCAGAGAGGAATCTGTTTTGCTTTCCAGCTAGTTCTTAGCAGTCAGACTGTGCTTCAGTGTGGAGAAGCTCTAGCCAGAGCTAGAGGTTTGGGGTTTTTTTCTGCCAAAGAAGTATGCTCCCTCCTTCTTGCTCTTGCTTTGTCTGTGACTGGGACAGGATCAGATGTAGAGAGTGTACTCAATCCTCTGTATCTACTGAGGAGTTTTTATCTTCTGACACTACACTTTACTGCAGTTCCATAAGCTGTGGCAATGAGAAGAGCCCTGCTGAATGCTTTTTTCTGGCATTTTTAGAATGGTTTTCTAGACCTGCCTGACCAACCTTACTTGTAATGTGGTTTTTAGAAAGTCTGTGCCCAGTCTGCACTATGAACCTGCATAAAAAAGCAAGCAACAGACACAACTGGGCATGTTTTCAGAGCATGAGCAGCCATTAACATGTCGGTTAGAGGGAGGCACATTAGTGGCTACCATGATGAATGAAATAGAGCTGGGAGAGGAAGCTGGGGAAAGGGATGAGGATGATGGCAATTCAGTCTAGGTCTGTCTTCTAGTAGCTCCAAAGCTCCCTGTCCCCTTGAAGGTGGAGTCAAATTTAAATATCTGTAGATTAGTGAGTTACTAGAAACAGATTTCTAAGAAATTATTTGTTCTCTTAAATGCAACCTCTGAATTTTTAGTTTTTCGATAGACAGCAATAAAAGATTAAAGTAATTTCATTGGTGTTGTCCCGAGACTTGGGTGGAGAGATAATTTCGTGTCTAGGTGTTGGTAAAAAGGTTAGTTGAGCGATAATATTCGAAGGAATTAGTTTACGTTGTTGAAATGCTAACAGTCTTGACTATAGAGGCATGAACTTGCTGCTGTAACAGCAGTATTTTAAAGGCCAAACCTAAATACTAACAATAGTTTATAAAAAGAAACTGGTTGTTTGGCTACACAAACTGACAGTACAGTTGTTGTAGTATTCACTAATGTATTAATTACTAGAAGACAGGGTACAATTAACACATCCTGTATTCTTTGTATTAAGTATAGATGTTTTTAAGAAAAGATTCCCCATTGCAGAATTATAATTATCTGTTCTTTGCTTTCTTAATGCCTGTTTGCAAGGCAGATTTATTTATATGCACTGAGTTTCATCCACTGATATGCCGTCTGGGGACACCCAGGCCCCATAATATTAAATCAGATGTTTTAATACTGTGCTAAATATTCTTAGCATTGCTAACACACTGCTGTAGAGAATTACTTTCACAGAAACAAGAAATATTTTAAAATGTGAACTAGTAGTACAGTCAGAATAGCTATTACTGGTTTTAAAGGACTGTGAAAACTGATGCTGAATAAGTTTGACGCTTCTAATTATAAGGAATAAATGCTGTAATACTAAGGATCTGAAACAACAGCATGGATTGTAATATAATTTAAGCAGTCATAGAAATGTAGCAATAAACTTTGGGTTTATACCAGCTTTTCACAGTGGCTGTTACCACAGCGTGTATTTTCCTGAATAAACGTAGTGTTCCTTGGCAGCTAATGTAATGTGAATAATTTGTTATGCTACAGTTATAAGTGAACCAGTCAATTACTTAATGTTTCAGATAACGTCAAGTCTTGTTTTCTTTGTGTGCTTGCGTAGCTCTTTATTAAAATACTGCCTGATAATATGGTTGTACTTAGGGCCAAACAGGTATTTCTACTATAAACCAGTGTTATCTCCTGCAGTCTCTTCTTAGGGATTTCCTTAGTGAAGATAATAGGAAAAATCTGAGGCGTCTCATTTGAACATGTTCTAAAATTCCAGCAGTAAATAAGATACTTCTTGTGCTCTGAGCTTTCTTGTAAGAGAGTAATTGAAAATCAATTTGAGAAGACACAGAGACAGAATTCAGATAATAGTAAATATGTGGCTTTGTAGGCTAGGTATGTATGCAGACTGTGTATTCTCTCAGGATAAATCACCTAAACACGTATATTGTTTTAGAAACAAAAGGATACACATGGCAATTGTAGCACAGTCTATAAATGCAGAAAGTTAGTGTTATTTCTTGGAGGTGTAGTGTTGTCACCCAATTGTATTTAGTCTGTGCTGTACCTCTTTAATTTACTGATTTACACACACACGCGCGCACACACACACACACACCTGCCCCCCGCCATGAGGAATCTACTCGGGGCACTGGGCACTGAGCAGTTCTGCGATTGCAAAGTGTGATCTGATCCCCTGCCTCAGCTGGAGCCATGCCTGCCCTGCTGTGCTGCCTCCGGCACACATGCTCCTTGGGATGTCCCAGAGAGATACACTTGTCTGATTACTTTGCGTTTTCAGGTTTAAATTTGCATCACCTCAGTAATTTTGCTATAATTTTGCTTACTGTAAGGGTAGATAAACCAGGCACCTGTCAAATGAAAAAGAGGAATGCCATACTGATAATCATGCCTCGCACTCCAGTTTGTCCTAGACCTGTTGCAGTAGAGCATCTTCCCCTCTCTCTGGTCTTCCATTCTCTCTGGTCCCTTCTTTATCGTCCATTCTTCATCATTGCCTCCCATCAACTCCGAACCCTGCCTATTCCTTCTTCCAGCATGCAGTTGATTCTAAAATTTCAGTTATTTTAAAAAGTAATTAAGCTTTATTTTGAATTTTGAGATGTGATAGACTAGAAAGATTAATATTTGAATTAATATTAACTGAGTCAAGGTAGAATTTAGTAGTCTGATCCCTAAAATAGCATTTCAGCGTCTGCAAGTTGGCAATAACTCCTTTTGTTTTCTTTTTTTTTTTCCCTGACTGTGTAGAGACAGCATAAGCTGTTAGCCAGTAAAAATGCAGGTGTGTCCCTGTGCAGACCCCTATCTTCATTTAATGTCATCTTCAGTTTAACTTCTAAGATAAGTAGAGGCTGAAATTGACAGAAAGATTTAGACTGTTAAGTTGTAGCCCAAGAATTTTATTGTAAGGTCAACTTCAAAAAGCTCCAGGTTCCCTCAACTTCAAGAAGCAGCAGTTAAGAGGGTCCTGGAAAACAACTGGTTCCAATACCTGAGTGTGAATGGCTTACTACCATCCAGCTGACATGAGATGCACTGAATCTCGAGGCTAGTCGATGACAATATGTGGATCTGAGACGATGCGCAGGCAGTCTTTACCAGAAGGGATTTGCCATCATTAATTAGAGCTGTGATGGCTTCCTATACAGTCCTTTAGTGACCCCTTCAAGTCATTGCTTGTCTCAGTGGTGGCCTAGTTTCAAGGTGGCTTTCACTTCCCACTTGCAGTTAGGTCCTAGGAGGAACTTTGTAGGAAATGCAGAACAAATTGTTTTAAACTTGTATTAGGTTCGTTTTTATTTGGAAATAGAGGATTGTTGGTAAGTAGGAGGAGAGGGGTTCCAAACTGCCCAAAGATGTTTGAGTAGTGTTGAATGGCAATCAATCTAATCTGCTTCCACCATGACTGTGTGACTGTTAGGTGCAGCCCTTGCTGCGCTGGGAGCCGCACCACACAGCTGATGACCTGAAGAGAGCAGGGTCTCTTCTGCAAGAAGAGAACTAAACTTTTGAAGTGGAAGTAATTGTTTTATTGATGTTTGTCAGTGAGATACTAGTCTTTTTCAACTTACATTCACACATCGAGGACTGCACCTTCTTAGGCTGGTTTTATTTATGTACTGTGACTTTAAACTGTAATAGCTGGTTTCTTAGCAGGATTTGAGGAGTAATGGGAATATCGTGCTCATTATCACAATGTTAAATCTAAGGGTATTAGGCCGATAACATTTCATATGCTTTTTTTTTTCTTCCCCCTGCTGCCCATACAGGTAGAAGCTCCATTCATACCAAAGTGCAGAGGCCCTGGAGATACCAGCAACTTTGATGACTATGAAGAAGAAGATATTCGTGCGTCTCTAACAGAAAAATGTGCAAAAGAATTTGCTGATTTTTAGTAGGAGTAAGAGGACAAGACGACATCAGGGCTCACATTGGGATCTTTGCACTCTGTTAACAGATGAGGTGGAGCTGAGACCATCATATGTCAAAACAGTTACCTAGTTACTTCATTCCACAAAGCTGACTGAGGTCTTTATTGCCATCTTCCATGTGTGCAGTTTGCACCAACCCTTCTAACTAGGCACAATTAAGCAAGCACTGTTTGTGCAGTAACACAGAATAATAGACCACTTTCCTACTTAACTTTGGTTTCTGTCGTTCTTTGTTTCTGTGTATTGTTCATTTTCCCCCTTTAAAATGAAGTAGTTTTTTACCCAAGAATGCTCCATTTTATTTTGAATAATGTATTATTTGTGTGAGTGAAATGGAAGGTGTTGCGGCTAGTGTGATTTAGACTGAAGTGAAAGATAAATGTTGCTTCTAGTCTGTGCCAGCCAATAATTCTTGTCTGTCTTGTGTCTGATGCTACGATTTATAATAATTTTTTAGTAGCTCAGACTAAACCTAGCCAACATTTTTAGCATTTTTGAAGGTAGTATTTATCGCCATATAAATGTCTGCTAAATTAACTTAAAAACATTTCTTCCTGGAGACTGACCAAAATTCAGTAGAATCAATTGGATGGCTTAAGTAGGGGACAGTAGCTAGACCCCGTGCCTTGGTTTTCTACATCTCTGCAGTTTTCGTCACTGCCTCCTTCCTTTGTATTTCCCACCTAGGCAGTAGGTGAATTGCCATAACCAGACTGTACCATGGAAAGCTTACAGTCTCATGAGAGGGAGTAATTCCACCTGGTCTGGATTTTGGACCATATTTAACCAAGTCAACTTACCAGCATTTCAGTTGGGCAGGTATGAAATGGCTTTTTTTAAGAACATGAACCCTAAACTCTTAAAGGAAGTTTTGGTCAGTATTGTAGAGAATATGATTCATTTTGATTCACTTTTTTTTTTTTTAAAAAAAAAAAAAGCCAGTGTTTGGGCTCCCAAAGTATTCCTTGTTTTGAGCCTTTTTTGATGAAAAAAGGCATCCATTAAAATAAAAACCACCACACCACAAAAAGCAAAATGCGCTCTGCCATTAGCTATGAAAAACAAATGGTTTAGCAAATGCAAAGTAATGTTCTAGATGCATCGCTGGATGAACACGGTTATTTTTTGTTAGCTGTTAAGAGGTTATTGCCAAGTTTTTATTCTGGTATACTATATTAGTAAACTGAGGATGGAGTACTGCTACAATCATTTTCTTTTTAATTACAGCACTTCATTCACGAAGAAAAGAGACAAAGTTTAAAAACTGCAACAGCTGGGTTTATTTTAGTTGCGTTGTGTCTTCATTTCTAACCTACTTTCTTTCAATCAAACAGAATGTATGGTCACACAGATATAAGTATTTGGGCTTAATTATGTTTTGTATACTCTCACCAACTGACTTAAAAGATACTGCTACCATGTGCTAGCTTTGGGCACTTTTACACATTTATTTCAATGTTAATAATCAGTGGCTCAGCACTTTTTTGGGGGTTGCTTTTAAACTTATTCATAGTAGTTTTATTTATACACTTGATTCTGGCTGTCTCAGTGACCTGTCTTAAAACAGCACATCTAAACAGTTTAGACTCATATTTTATGATAAATTTACATGCATACAAGGATGAATTGTTTTAAAAAAAAAAAAAGAGCTATATTGATACATAGCCATTGTATTTGTTTTGAATGTCAGTGCAAATAAACCACTGGCATTCCTTCCTTTTAATCTGTATGACACTCCTTTAAGAAAAGCCTTTGTAGACATTTTACAGAGTATGAAACATACCATCCAACATTCTGTATGTTTAGGTTGTTGAGCATTTTTGCACAACGTCATTAGGAGGCTGACACTGAATGCAGTCTTTGTCCACCCATATTTACATATGTGCAAGAAAAGTATAAGATACTTTGCTGTAGCAAATTTTATGTAACAAAGATATATCGTCACATTAATAAATTTAAAGAAATCCTTTGTATGAAAATGTTAAAATCTTTTGTATTTCATTTAGACCAAGGACATGCTGCTGTATGCTAGCTGTATGCGATAAATTCTACAAGTAACTTTGTTGTCGTTTATGAACTTTAAAAGATTTTAATAAATGTTGGAGATCACAATTTGATTCTGTTATGATTTTAATTTTTAAACATTACATTTATAATACTAGTAAGGTTCCGAGATTTTTTTTTTGTTTTGTAAAATACTGTAATCATTCATCTTGCGTGTACAATAAGACAAAAGTCTAGGAAATTGGTTCTGACATGTCTGTCTGATATCCAGATTAAATTCTACGTGGGCATAAGTGGAAAAGTCATCTTAATGCCATGATATTATGCTATTTTTTAATTTTATGAAAATCCTGTTAGAAAGTAAAATACTTTTCCAATATGGCATAATAGACTTCAGTATGGAAATGAGATTCTATTTTGGAAAAGGAGGGGAAGTGTGCAATTTCCAAGGCATTAGTGAGTACATTTGACAATGTGAGTATTATACAACCCTCTCATTTAAACACAGTCATAAAATATAACTACGAATATTATGTTACCTGTATTTAATTTGAAAAATCCTTTTCACAATATGGAAAAAATTGTATATCTATGACAGTAGAAGCTTGTTAATTTTACACATTTGAGGAATTAAGTGTTGAACTATATGGCATATTTTAATTGTACTCTAGTTGTATGTAACTTTCATTTCCAACATAAAGGATTGTATCTCATTAAGTAAATTGCTTTTTTATTATCTTGTCAGTTGCATTAAAACCCTTATTTTTAAATCCTTTAAAGTATTTTACTAATTTTTGCAAATAATTAGATGTTTTTAAGTGCTGCAATAGTGTGCAATATAGTAAACATTTATATACAGAAGTGCAAATTAAATTATGTACAACACTTGTGCTGCTTCTTTGTGAATCAGAATGTTGTATGATGAGAGTCGTTGCATCTCCCCACGCACTGCGAACAGGGTTTGAAAGCAAGAGGAAAAGGTTATAAAATATACTGCACATATCAGTTGGGACCCATTAAGCTTTACACTAACTAGGGTGCTTGGAGAAGACAGTGTAGAGAACATTAAAGGCACTATGAGAAGTCAGTGAGTTGGACTTAGACACTCAGAGGCAAGCAAGGTGATTGTTAGTTGCAGTATTGTTTGTCTTCATATTTTCACATTCAGACTCAATGCTTTTTATTAAAGATAATTGCCTGTTTCTAAACTGTCTGCAGATCCTGCTGTACAAACTTTGTGCTGTGTCTCATTGTGCTGTGAAACAACTGATAGAAGTAAAGACTGTTCATGGTCTTGGCATTGTCTGTCTTGAGGCTTTTTCTGCAAGTGGTGTTGGGAGAGGCCCTGGTACCTGCTCGCTGTAACGCAGCTGCTCCTCCTGCTTTCTGAGCAGAGCTTCGGCCTCTTTGCTTCTGCTGCTGTACGCCTACTGGCTGTGGTTTTGTGTTCCTCTTGGTTTTGTAGTACAAATGCTATATTACATATTAAAGATCTTTGTACTTTTTCTAAAGCTGAGCTAAGAAACTGCGAAAAGATTGTCTTCTGCTTTTACTACAGCTCCCATGCAAACACAGCATGTTGAGCAGCAGATTTGAAGGTGTCATTCAAATTTGTTGTTCTAATTTGCCGTATGTAAGACGGACATACCCCAGATAAGAATTTGAGAACTGTTCAGTAAGAAACTGGTAAAAAGTTGATTCCATTCTCCAGCTGGGGTGTGTATAGCTGATCTGAATGTGTTTGACCAAAAAAAAAAAAAGTTGTATGACCATCGTAGTTTTACAATTGTGGGTCTTACACATATTTTAAAAATGTTTTTAATTGTCAGCTTGAGAAATCAACTGATTTGAGGCCTCTGACAGAAGGGGTGAAATCGAGCATCTAATGTCAGGCTGGGCAGTGATCACTTCCAGTAAAAGAGTTAGAGCTCCACAAGGATGTTTAATGTCTTACAGTAAATATTTGTCATCTTACATAGGAATTATGTAAAGTGTTGGGTTTTTTATGAGGATAAGACAGGTGTTGTGGGGCAAGACAGGATCTCAAGATAGCTTCCCTTCATAATTTTTTAATTTGATGATCAATAAAAGTTTGAGTTAAATCAGGTCTAGTCACATTTTACCTTTTTGTTGTTGGGTTGGGTTTTTTGGGATACTACAAAAAGGGACGCCTGCCTAAAGGAAACTAGCGTATATTGAAAATTTAGTTTATTCTTATAATTCACTACTCCCAAAAGTTCCTACCTCAGTAGGATAACAGCAGCTTGAGGCTTCCATGAAATCATTGGGATAAGTTCCCAATAGTCTATTTCAAAGCCAGTAAAATTTCCTTTAGAATCTTTGTAGTCTGGTTGTTCTGTTCCCTTCCTCAGAGGGTCAAATACAAATGTTGTTTGCAAAAATGTATTTCTAAACATTGTGTTTATGTGGCTCTTTGCTTTAAATTTTAAAAGCAACTAATTTGTGGTGTTCATTTGCATTAGCTCATGGTCAGTGAAGCATGTAAGAAAGACCCAGTGACAAACTTGCATGTTCCTTATTAGTGCTCAGTTTACAAGCTTTAGATTTTGATGGATTGCACAGTAGCAGTCTTGTATCTAATAGCAAATTCTGCTCTTTGTGTTGAAAAGCAGCCTGTCTGAGGATGAGGCGTCTTTGCTAAGGACAAGATGGAGAAAACACTTTGCCCAAGACATGGACGTGGTTGCAGCACTAAAGCTCTTTAGGATGAAAAGGTTCCTTCTAGTTGGAAGACGTTTGAGGACAGAGGTCACTGGTCTGTTCCCATACATACACAACCACGGTAACATGTTTTCCTTTGCTGGGAAGTAGAGGTCAGAGACTTCATCCTTTGCCTTTGCTTCCAAGATGCTTGGAAGATGGGAAAGGACACAGCTGTAGGTGTATTGACTCAAACCGAGCATGGTGTCAGCAGCCTGGCATGCAGTGTGGTACGTTCTGAGTGGGCCCAGTCAGTTACAGGAGGAAATACTGGTGATTAGGGCAATAAAGAGAAAACTGGAGTGCTGGAAAGGTTTGATTAACTTTCTGAAATTCTTCCACCATCAAGATTATTCGATTAAATTAAAGAAGTCGAACACCTCATTTACATTTAGTGGCATATCAATGCTTTAGTCTATGCAGCAATATCATAAGAACTGTCTTCTACTGGAAGTATTCTTTACTGTGTCTCTACATTGCTACTTTGAATGTATATATAGTTATCTTAGTTCCACAAAATGTATGCTTGATTGGGATGTCCTTTCAATTTCTTCCATCTTTACCATCATCTTTCTACTTGATGTTTGCATAAAGGGGGAATCGAGGCATCAGGACCCCGTTAATGATAGGTAACGCTTTTGGATGAGTAAACCAACATAATTCATCTATCTCAAAGGTGTGTTAATTGAGGTTAAGCAGTCAATATTTCATTATTTCATAAATGCCCAGAGCTTATAAAATAATCTCTCTTCCAACTGCCACCTTAAAAATAAATCATAATGTGTGTCCCTAGTAAATACATTCTTTCCCTTTATTCTCTTACCATACACACTGGGAAATATGCATCTGGCAAGCTTGCTTACCGATGGCAAAAACTAACATTTCAGCTGAGCAGGTAACCTTAGTAAAATTACTATGTTGTACCAGAAACAAGGTCATGGTTGGCAGAATTATTCTAAGGGCTACATGATACAGCGTTAATGTTAGCACATTAGTTCACGTTAGGAGTGTGGTTCTCTTTCTGTAGAAGTATCTGCTCTGTGGTTTAGGACGTAACCCAGGGACAACATCCACATCAGAGACCCACCTCCCATGGCCAAAGCACCCACACACAGTTCATTCATTCTGGGAGAGGATTTCGTGACGGGAGAGAATTTCATAATGGGACTGGGTCAGCTGCAAGGTATGTTTTGTGCCAAGAGAAGTATTGCAGTGAATGCTGGGGGAAAAGTAACTCCCTAGAGTCTCATAAATTAATTGGGCCTTTTTAAAACTGTACAAGGAAACTTGAAATATCAACACAAATGCTTTTTTACTCAGGATTTGTACAGACCAAAGCTATGCTTTAGGGAATTCCTAGTATTATATCTGAAGTCATTAAACTGGTCTTAATTCTGCAACTACTTATTGACTAACAGAACTCAACTCTGCCTTTTCTTGAACTTTTTTTTATGTTCCAAATTACTACAAAAACCTCTAAACTAAAATGAATCATAATTCCTTCTCTATAACAAAATGTTCGAGTTGCGTTCATTTGCCAGTAGATGGCACATTTATGTAGTGTGGAACAGTGTGTGTAAGAAATGTCAGCTGCCAAGCATAGTAAGAACAAGCCACTTGGAAAATATTTAAGAGCAGTAGGGAATGAGAAATTTGGATTGTACCAGTCGCATAATATGTCAGATAATATATGCAAGACCAACTATGAGTATTTGTTGTTTAAGTATTAGTAGATTTTGCCTTTAAAATCCTTTTAATTATTAATACTGGCAATATTTTTTTACTGGTTTTCATATCAGCAAAAAAGAAAATGTTGACACTAATTTGAAAAACATTTTTTTCATACTATGTATTGCACAAGCTGTATGAAAATTCCACTAAAAATCCCTGACTGATAAATCCTATATTCATTAGAGGCTAGAATCGGGTAGTCTGTTTTTAGCAGCACACAATCACATTTCTGTATTATGTGCACTTGGAAGTTCAGAAATACACTGCTTTTATCCAAAGACTGTCACCAAAAAATCTGGTTCATTAAATATATAGTATTTAAGTAGAGAGGATATACAGTTTTAGAGAGTTGGATGCTGAACAAATTTAGATGTATCTCTAGTAATTATATGTTCATATAATAAATATAATGTTTACAGGAAAAAAACATTGTTCAATATTTTTCTGAGTTATGTGACCACAAGAGCAGCTGGAGAGAAAGTAAAGTTACAGCAAACATGTTCTTGAGAGCGTCTCTGATCAGAGCCTCATCAACCAATTTAGACCTGAGCAAAATTTCAAAAGGTCACTTTAACTGTTACAACCTTAATGCACAACTTTTGAATGTCATGTCCGCTCATGTTTGCATGTGAATATCTGGGTTTGGTTTATATTAAGAGAGTAAAGAGGGGAAACACAGTCATCTAATGGGCGACTGGAACACTTATCCTGCTGTAATGGTGACTCCTTTCTTCCAGGGAGTGATACAGTTTTCAACTGCAGTCTGCCAAACACGTGCATCCTCTGATCTTTCATATTTACGCACAAGGCAGAGGGTTGTCATGATTTCTTTTGGTTTCCTCGTAGTTCAGTGCCTATGAGCAGATGGAGAACCCATAAACCCTTGCACTGGCACTAGTGACAGAGCTGCAGAAAACACCCTTCTCCGAGTATGTGGTGCTTTCAGCGGGCTGAGGAGCAGCATCCTCCATGGCTGATCAATGGAAGAAATACCATATTCTGGTCTTCCACACCTGGCATCAGTTCTGGCAATTAAACCAGAACTGTAACATGTAAAGAAGATGCCGGTATTTAGCAAGACATGGGTGCTTTACAAACATCCAGATTTCTAAGATTTGTAAAGCAAGCTAAAACTGCCTGCTACTGGCAAACTCTGCCTGCCTACTGGATACCTAGTGGAAAAACTTCACCGTCCTCGAAACTCACTGAATGATCTATCTGAACACCTTGGAAATATGATCATTCCCCAAAATGACTATGGTCAGCAAAGGTGGACACCCTTCAAGAGCTTGCTGCTATCTAAATGTTGCGTAGATCTCTCTGCATGCTCAGAATATTTTTTTAGAAGAAAACTATAAAGGAACATGTAGTGCTAGGGCCTGAATAATAGGCCCTGAAACAAAGCTGACCTCTAGATGAACCTTACAACCAAATGTTATCCATTATTAGTATCTGCTAATTAGTAAAATCTGTACCACCATTAGCATTTATTAATATCTGATCATTAATGAAATATGTTTGCTCACTAGTGAAAGATGTAGCTTAGGCAAAATGTAAGCAGTAGTGAGGAAGAAATGTGAGAATGCGTATCCAACTTCCCTTGTTTATCAGTCTTCAAGGCTGAGAACCCAAGTGTTTGGCCTTGTTAGAAACTCCCTTGATTCTCCCCCCCGAGCCCTGGCCAGGCTTTGGGTGGAAACCAAGAGGATGAAACCAGATGTTTCCGCTCAAAGAAAAGAGCAAGTCATTCTGACTTGCTGGTTTTTGGTATATAAGGCCGGACCCTCTTGCCACGACTTTGGATGCCTCACCCACGGATGGACACATCACATAGGGACTTCCCACTTGCCGGGAAAGGCTCTCCAAATCCTCGCTGCAACCAGGGCTCCCCAGCGACTGCGGATCTGGATGATGGTAAAGTGTGCAAGTGGTGATGTATCCTTCTTAATCACTATTCTCCCTGTCGTGTAGTAATGATTAGGTGCATTACCTTGCTTGTTCTTATTTTCTATAATTAACTGTATACAGTAATAATTAAGTGTACTATTCTGTGTTTTTCTTATTGCTTGTTTTCTGTATCACTTGGTTATATCCTTTAATTATTAACAGCAAAATAAGCCTACTCTTTTCACTCTGGTGTCTGAGTTTAATTGGCATCCTCAATCAGCAGAACAGAACGTTCTGGTTCAGCTGGACTGCTGATACCAAGGTGGGTTTGTGACTCAGCCTCTGCTCCTTTTTTCTTTATCGAGTGCATACATGGTCCTGAATCTTACTGACCTGGGCTTCTAAGAAAACCTCTTGATGGGAAGATGATGTAGGAATGTTACAACAGTGCCTTTAAGGAGAAATCCAGACACCCCAGAAAGTCCTTGTAGGATTGAGTGGAAACCTCCATGGGCAGGTGTGGAGAAGGCTCTTTAATGTCCCCACGTTGAAAACAGCACAACTGCATTGGAATATTTTGACTGCTGCTGTCAGGTGGCTACTGAGGAAACTAGACGTTAGTTTTAGCTATTGTAAAAATAATGCATAAGTTAGGTTTTTTAGAAATGGAGGAGGCATTTGGGGTTGTCCCCGCAGAGAATATTTTCCAGCTTGTGGACTAGGTGTCTCCTCTGTCTCTTGAAAAGGCGTTGTGTGAGAGCTGCGTGGGCTTGTAGGTGCGCTGGCTTCCACAGGGGTCTGTACTGGGCCCAGTTCCCAGGCACAGTGTCCAGGGAAGTAAAAGCTCACACGGGAAGCTGGTGAGGTATTAGAAGTCAACTTTACAGCCAGAACTGTCTTGTTGTTAAGAAGATGGCAGCCTCACCCCTGTAAATATTGTCTGGAGAATGAGGAGGAGGAGTAGAAGGGCACAGCGCAGACCCCGAGAGTGCTGCAGGGGAAAGCTGTCTGGCAGGAGTCAGGTTCCTGCCCCCCCTGCAGCAAAAGCACCTGTGGATCGCACTGTCACTGCTCCTCACCAAGTGGGTCACTGGGCCGCCAAGGCATCAACATTAGGTGTTTATTGTTTTTTCAGTGATAGGCAGGTTCTTCACTCCTGGGAAAAAAAGGCTTCCCAGCAAAGTGGGGAAAAACCTAGCACTAATTTCTTAATGTAGTGTTTAAAATAGTTACGATTTCTGCTTGTGTTTTATTGACATATTTCTGTCTATAACCGTATTTTTCCATTCTTGTGTGCATCAGCGTGTTGTCCTTTTTCATTTGCCTCACTTCATACAACCGAAGTGCTACCTTTCAGATTTCCCATGGATTTAACAGCTATTTCACTGAGATGCCTGAGCCATATTTATATAAAATATTTTTATTAGGCTGGATTCTGGTTTACAATGTTGGCATTTCATATGAATGCTTTTTATAAGCGTCTTGCTACATTATCACAAGCTAGGCAAATATGTGGCAGGTACTACTGCTAGTATGGGCAGAATGAGTTGTGTTTTATACGATTTTTTTTTAATATAAAGTATAAGCTTTAAAATAGCAAGGGTTTAAGTCTGGACAGTGGCATTATTAAATATAAAGCAATTACCAGAATAACAAGGAGCACAACAAAATAAGTAGGGCAGGAAATTCTCAGTGAAGTGGATATAATTCATGTGCAGGAAGATTTATTTAAGCAATTCAGTCATGGAAACCAGAGGAAGCAAAAGCAGAAAGGTACCACTGGCCTTGCATTTTAGTCAGCTGCTGTACACGTTCATTTTTAGCCTGGTGTGTGAGGAGGGTGCAACTCTAGTCATCTTATCGGAGATTCAGGCGGTTACAAAAGAAAAGGTTGGATAATGCTTATTGTGTAAAAAGGACCTTAGCATACTAAAGCAATGATTTAAGGGGCTCCCTATCAGGACAAGACTGAGGGTCTTTGCCATCCTGTTAATTACTGACTTGCCAGTGAATCGGAGCAGTGCTCCTCCCCTCCAGGCTTGCAGCAGGGGAGCTGTGCTGCTGATTCGGCACTGTGCACCTGCAGAGCTCTTAACCCATGCGTTGGTCCTGAAATCCAGAGCTTATACAAAACTTTTTGCACATCTATGGACCTTGAGTTTTACCTTATAAGAGTGTACCCAGGTAACTGCATGGAACATAAATTAAGGCTGACTGACTCTGGTGCTCTGACCTAGTATTTAAACATGCACTTAAACGCCTTAGAAATTAATGCCAGGTTGGTACAAGTCACTCTGCTGTATTCTTGTCACGGGTTTTCTGCCTTCCTTCCCTCCACACTTGCTTTACACCAATGCTATCTTTGGCCTTTTGTCTAGGCTTTATACAGAACTTCAGAGCAATGTGGCAATGCTCAGCCATGCAGAAAACCTGGGCAGGTCAGAAGGGGACTGTGAAGAAGACACAGCATGGCTTTTGGATGACCTTCCTGGCCAAGGCAGGAATTGAAGAGAGGTGCTTCATTGCTAGACTCAGTGGGCGGACTGAAGGACCTTGCTGGGAAGTGTCCCTCTTTCTTCTATGCAATGCCAATGTAGGGAGGGGAGAACAGGATGACAAGTACCAAGCTGTCGGTGCTGTGAAGCACGGTAAGTGGTGAAATTCCATTCAAGCAAACTAGAAAGAATATGGACTGGAGTGGAAGAGACCTTAACTGAGGAAAGGCAGTTTTCTGAGAGTGGATAAAAGAGTTGGAAAGGCGCAACCTGCACCAGTAACAGGGATTTTGCCTCTTTCTGGGTATACAATACTTGCTAGGGACTGTGGAAAAGACCCTGAGTTATTCACCAGTCCTAGGATGACTAAAGTCATCGGTGCCGTATGGGTGTGATAAAAGACCTCCATAAGTGTGGTGTGGAGCTAGGGACTATTCAGAGCAGATAGGGAAGGTTAGAAGGCACTGCTGAGACCCTACTGCACCCCATGGTGCAGCTCAAAAAGTCTGCTCCTGAAAGGTGAATGTACACAAAGAGAAAAGGGGAACGAGCTCCTACAACGCGGAGCTTAGACAGAAAGTCTAAAAGGGCTATGGTGACTCAGACAGCTGAGTCTATATAAGCCAGAGAAACAGAGAAAGCAACTATTAAACTAAACAATATTACTGCAGGAACGAATCGATATAAATTGTTCATGTATTTTTCAAGTTGTAAATTCAAAGTTCTTAACCACCAGTAAAGGGGAGGTTGACACAAGCTTTCTGACTGGCAGAGGGGGGTGAGATTCCTTATGGGCTCAAAACCAGCACGAGATGCAGATGTGATTACGTGAAGGTTTGCTGCCTGTGATGGCAGGAGATCAAACTCCATGGCCTGGGAGGTCCCTTTTTAGTCCTGTATTGCTAGGAAGGAAATGATGCAAAAGGGATTTTTAGACTACTGTTATAAATAGACTGGAAATAGCTATAAATTAATTCAGTCTGGGTGGCAAGCAGTCATCTTAAACCTGTGTCACTTCCACGTCTGTGACAAGAATTTCTTACAACCAGCCTGGGTCCCCCGTTTGCTGCCCCTGCCCCCAATGCTGCACATGAAGAGGAGTTGATTTTTGGCGGCTAGTCACGTTTAGATGAAGTCTCTCAGCATTCCGGCTATCTCTGGTTTACTTTCTTCCTCACGGTGAGGAGCATTTCCAATCTGGCTGCCAGGAACCACAAACGCTTGGTGCCAGTCCCGAAATGTCTCCCCGAACACCCCGAGGAAAAGCATAGCGCCTTCCAGCGTTTATTCCGTGCTACAGTTCAGTCAGCGACGGCCACCAGCTGCCTGCACAGCCATGCCCGGGCCCTTCGGTGAGACGCTGCGGTGCGCAGGCCCGAGGCAGCGCTGCCGGGCGGCCCCTGCGGGACTGCAGTTCCCAGCAGGCCCCGCGGCCGCCGGGCCGGGGGCTGTGGGCCGGGCGGGGCGCGAGCGCCAGCGGTCCCGCCGGCCGTTCGCGGCGCCCAGGGCGGCTGAGGGGCGGCCCGTCCCGCGCCGAGCCCCCCCCCGCCTGCCGCTGGGCCCGGGGTGACTCGAAACGTGCGGCCGTCGTTGGCAGACATACGTATTTTACACGCGGATATAATCCATTCTGCTCTGCGTAAGACTGGTTTGCACAGAGGAGCTCGCCTAGCTTCCCTCAAGGTGCAACCACAGAAGTCCTTCATTGTTTTCTCACTTAACTTTCCCCGTGAACACGTTTAACCATGTTTTTTACCCAGGAGACTGGAATGAGAAAGGTTTGAAGGGCTTTGTCTCTGGGGGAGCTGAAATTTGGTACCCACAGCTAATGGTGCTGCGTTCTCCTTTGACACATGCACGATGCATTTTGTCTTCGTGTATGCTGCCACTTCCAGGGACCAAAAAAAAACCAACAACCAAAACCAACAAAAACTAGCTTTTCAGTAGAAAACTGGCATTTTCCAATACCCACAAAACAGGGTCAGCTGGTGTCCAATACCTACACTGACTTCTGCATGTTTCTTCTTGTGTAACAGCCGAAGTTCAGAAACACACGGGGTTGACCCCTGAACCTGGATCTACGGACCCTGGTCTCGCTTTGTTCCCCTGCGTGGCCTGGAAACGTTTTTTGCCAGAAGTGGGATGCAAATAGTCAAACAAAAGCCTAATTCACTTTCCTGCTTTGTCTCCCTCCAGACATAATCTCATTTTAATTAAATTACCTTACCCCAATGAATGAAAATACAAACCACAGATCATATTCCACACTGAATTTTTCCACAGCCCATTTTCTTCAAATTCCTCTCTCTGCTGTTCAAGGTCTTTTAGACAAAACGCATGCACTGTGTGAGCCTCACTTCGAATACTCTAAGGATTAATTGAAGAACATGATGGAAGGAAGGGAAGAGTGTGAGTAAAATAGCTGGTTTATATTTGTATCCTCAAATGTCAGTTCATTACCAAAGTTAGAAACCAGCTGATGCAGAAAATTCATTATGGCCTCATTTAGAATGCTTATTCCTTGAGAGACAAAAAAGAATTGCCTTGCATGGCTTACTTGTCCAACACAAATATGCCACATTTTACAGTACACTTTGGGATGTGAAGAGGGTTTTCTTTAGAGTGCAGTACGTTTAATGATCTGTTTAACTTGTTTACCTGCATTTATTTAAAATCCAAAGCAGTGAGGCCTCCCACCACTCTCTGTTCTCAATACTCCTATCAATACTCGAGCCCCATTATTTGCATAGTGTTTGCAAGCTTTGCTTATTTATTTGGCAGTATGTGAGTCAGGCAAAATGAAATGGTTGGGGAAGTCACATCTACAGCCCTTTGCACAAAAGTGCACTTTTCCTGTGATTTTAGTGCTTGTAACTGTGTCTGGTTAGCAGTGAGGTGACTTGGATCTCTGTTCACAAGTGCAGCCAGGATGCAGTGAGCTGCTTCTGGGAGTGAGACAGACGCACAGGGCTTGGTGCTGCTGGCCGGCAGGCTCTGTCTGTCAGTGCCGGCTGGGGCACTCCTGTCACGTAGCCGTGACTTGCTCTGCAGAAATCAGGCTGAAGTTACCAGCTGGTTCTGTACGACCCCCCAGGTAGCTTGTAATGTCTCCCTTGCCTCGCAGCGAACAGCAAGGGTGTCAGTTGAGTGGTTTGACTCAGAAGGAAATTCTGCAAGTAAAACATCCCGCAAATTTGTACTAACCCAGACTGTTAAGGATGGTCAAAAGGTCCCAACGTCTGAGTTGTTGTTGGGACGCAGCCCTGGTGCTGAGGGGAAGCCTGCAAAGCCCGTGCATGGGGAAGGCAGGGTACGTTGGTTGGTTGGTATTGCTTTGTTTCCCCAGCGCTGACACAGTGGCATCTGTGTAACGCTTCTACGCCGTTAGAAAACATCCTGAATCAGGGGGAATGTGGAAGAAGAAATTAAAAATTAGTGTAATTAAAAAAAAGAGTGCAGTTGCTGGAGAAACTTGCCGACATTTGTATTAACCTCTGCAGGCAAGATTTTATTGCCAGTGGGCCAGACTTAGTCGAGTTGTGCCTTACTGTACGGCCAATCCCACGGGTCTCTGTGGGGCTCCTTGTGAAATAAGGTACGGCGCTTACACGAGTGAGAGATGGAGCCGTCCCAGGGAATCGCTGTCTCCATCTCCTCTCTTCCCCGGTCCCGGCAGTGGCACGGTGGTGGTGGCACGGCTGAGCCGTCCTTAGTCGCTCCTCTCTCCTGTCACCCTCAGCCTGCCGACCCTCCAGTTCCAGAGAAAGCCAAGTGTCTGCTACTCACCTGCAAGTTGATGAACTCATTCTAGAAATTAATTTTATGTAACTTTATCAATTTTTCGAGATCTGGCTGTTTCTGTTTCCCACCTTGTGTGAAATTTCCTCGGCTCAGTACCACATCCTTCAAAAAAGATGTGCAGGTTTTTTCCCTTTCCCCCCACCCCACTCTCTCCGCTCCTGCGTACACCCCATTTGGTGGCAGTAGAAATGTTCACAGGGAGCTCCTAAGAAACTCAGGTCACGCATGTGGCACCGAGTGCTCCTCTCCGGCCGGGTGCCGCGGCCGCCCGTGCCGGCAGCCCTCGGGTACCGGCGCTGCCGCCGCCCTGCCCGCGGCTCCCCCGCAGGTAAACTCTGCCCGCGGGCGTCGGTCCCTGCTCCCCCGCCTCCATCCCCCGCCCGACAAACCTCCCGGGGCGCCCTCCCGAGCCTCCGCGGCGCGGGCGCTTGCGAGGCAGGGGGGTGCTGCGGGGCGGCAGGCGGGGGGACCCCGCGGGCCCCCTGACAGAGCGGCGGCGGGGGGGGGGGCGGCGCAGCGCTGCGCCTTTAAAACGGCCGCCATGACGCGGGCGGCGGTTGGTGCGGGCCGTGTGTGGCGGCCGCGTCACGCGGGCCGGGAGCCAGGCGGGGCTGCTGCCCGGTGTCAAACTGAGCCGCCTCAGAGCGCCCCGCTGCCGGCGGGGGGGGCGGGAGCCGGGGGCTCCGCCGCTCCGGAGCAGCCTGTAGCAATGCTTTGGTTTAGTTGCTCGTAGGTAGGTTTTTCTGTCTTACTTCCCCCCCCCCCCCCCCCCCCCCCCCCGGCCAAAAAATGACAATGTGGTGCAGTGCTGCCTGG
Organism: Strix aluco; assembly: GCF_031877795.1. NCBI lineage: Eukaryota > Metazoa > Chordata > Aves > Strigiformes > Strigidae > Strix > Strix aluco. Next base: position 16,354,060 of record NC_133938.1, read on the forward strand.
CGAACGGTTTCGGAGATGCTTGTAAAATGGTGAACGCGTGTCACACAGTCCCGGCGGAGCCGTCTCCTCGCCCGCCGCGGGGAAGGGGAGCCCCGGGAGCCCCCCGGCGCCCGGGTGGCTGCGCGAGGCCGTGGGCTCCGCGGACGGTGCCCTGCCCCGAGCCCGGGGCGGCCGCCGGGTCCTGCGCGGCCGGGGCGAGGGGACCTTCCACAGACGGGCTGGTGCGGTTGGCGTTTTGCAGTCACCTCAGGTGAACCAAGAAGTGATTTGAGGGAATGCGTTGAGTTACGTGGTCAGCGGTGCAGGAAGAAGCATCTTTTTGATTAGTTTGATACTGCTTTCTTGGTGCTTTACATGCTGCTAGCTGTATAATAAAGGGTCCTTTTTTCTTCTTTTTTTCTTTCTTTTTTTTAACAGCAGTATTAATTACTATCCTCTGTTTTTGCAAAGTTTTAGCTGAAGAGCGTGATTTCCCTATTCTGTACTTCCAGAGCTCTGTGACATTTCACTGGCATCCATTAATGCTACAGCAAGAACATCCCGAGTCCTTGGTCAGTTCTTTGGTGCTCTCTGAAATAGAAATGGCTTACTTGAGAACAGAAAGAAAAGGCTCCGGTCATTTCTGCATGTTCGGTGGAGTGGTGGAAAACGCTGTGTGGTGAAAGTACTCCATCATGCTGCAAGGAGGGAAACAAACTGGATTTTCTCCCATGTCCTTCGTATGCTCCTTTCCTTTTCAGAGTTCAGTATGCCATACCTATAGAAGAAGCTGTGCTAGTGCAGGAAGGATGGTCTCATGGATAAGATGCAGATTTAGGCCTTGGGAGTTTGGCGCTCAATTAGTAACTCTGCTTACCAGCTTTGTGTGTGAGATGGGCATAAGTCACTTTGTGCTCATCTGTATCCCAGATTCCCCATTTGTAAAACAAGGCCATGGATTTCAAAACCCCACTAGGGATAAGATCATAGGTCTGTTTGGATCCTGTGTATAGCAGGATGACTGAAGCTCTCTTGAAATCTAGCTAGGTATCGCAGGTCACTCTCTATGTGCATGAATGTAGAGTTGGATCAAAATTTTATGAGTTTCAAAAAGGATCAGATGTAACATTACCTTCCTTGTTTTTCAGGCATAAACAGTTTCTTGTGTTTGAAGCACAGGTCAACTTTTCCTAGTTCATTAGGTATTATCAGCTTTGCCAAGCTTCTGAGGAAAGCACTCTTTGACAGCACCTTTGCTCTCAGATGGAAACATGGTTGTGTCCCTGTAGAATGCTTCTTTCTGTTACATTATGTTGCTCTTTTCATACTACCAATAATTAAACCAGCTTTTTTCCCCCCTGTTGATCAGTTGCTGAAGTAAAAGAAACCTCTATCCTCCCCATGCTAACTGTTGACATGGAAAACAAGGAAAATGGCTCTCTGGATGTCAAAAAGTAAGTGAATCCATAGTGTTCAGTTTATGTAAACAGCACATGGATTTTGATTGTAGTTTTCCTTTGACTTAATGCGGTTGGCAATGGTGGGCACCTCCATCTTTGCTCATTTCAAACCTTCCCTGTTCTCAATTACTTTTACTGTATTTCAACTTCGATATAGAAGAGTCTCGGGCACTGAATTGATTAAAAGTGGTATGTGGGAGGACTGTATAGCAACGGAGAGATGTAGAAGCTAGTAACTTAAGTTAGCGGTATACCTTTCTCCATTGATTTCTTCTCTCAACCAGAGACTAAAGCAAGCGGTAGCACTGTAACCAATACTCTACCTCTGCTCACCTGCCTGCTAGTGGCTTTTGCAGAACTGGTGCCTGATGGAGTGAGGTGTCCTGTGTGGAAGTCTCCTCTCTGTCTCATTCAGAGCCTTTCTCTGCTGACTGCCCGGCCATCTAAAGCTGAGAAGTAGTAGCAGCAGCAGCATATGTCTTTGGTGTCAGTTCTCCTCTGGAACAGATCGTTTGTTTGCTGGAGAAGCCCTAAACTGCTGGGCTTTTGCTTCAGACCTAGGGTGGGAATAAGACAGAGACATGGTGTGCACTGCTCCACAATTTTCTTTAGTGTGGTAGACTGCAGGCTGAGGGATAGAAATGATTTTGGAGGCATTTCTGTATCCTCAAAGGTCAGCAATTCTTAGATTAGGACTAGCAATCTGAAGTTACGATCTGAGAAGTGGAGAAAAGGAGCCTTGCTGCTTTTTAAGCTGTGCTGGGATAGATATATACATATATAGATATGTTAAAAAAAAAAGCCAAAACACAAAGAAAGGTACTAGAGAGAGTTCTTAGTCTTCGTTCTCTCTCTCTCTCAAACTGTAACACTTCTGCAAAGCTGCCCCTCATTTTTCTCCTTCAGATGTGTTTTCCATAAGCCTTCCAAGAAAAGTTGACAATGCTTAGGCTTCCTGGCACTAGGGTAATATAAATAATAATAACAACAGTCACTTCAGGATGATGATAAAATACCTGATTATGACACAGCATCAAAAGATCTGATGGCAGCCATTAAAATCAGCAGGGTCCCCCTTTGCTTGAGACATTGGTTACACCACACCAACATAAAATGCATTTTCCTATTCAGTGACTATGAATAGATTATATTATGTATGTCCCTCAGAAGCCACCTTCAGCTGGCAGTCTTGCTTCTACAGTGAGGACTCTGTGGTGGGAGGAGAAAGGAAGCAGTCAAAGCAAGGACAGTTTACATTTAATCATTTTCTGCTGAGGCTTAGGTGATAAAGGCTCAACTACTCATTTTGAAGGTGGCTTTTTAAAACTGGTGGGGATTGTCATTAAACTGATCAGGAGCTGTGGTTTCTAAATGAGTGTATACAGTATGGATGTGCACATATCTACAAAAGAAGTATTTAGCACTTTCTTGAAGTGGTTATAAATAGCTTGGATAAAATCTGTTCACAGCTATATCCTTTCAGGCCTTGCTGCTTCTGCCACATGATGGCAATAAAGGCACAGGGACAGTGGTGGAAAGCAGACAAACCTAATCTTTATTCATTATCAGTGCATCTAGTATCTCGTTACAAAGCCTAAAATGCCAGTCCGCTTAAGATTTTACAGCATCCGGGATGTCTGGCATGAACTGGTGGTGTATGGCTAAGCCATGGCTGTTATATATTCCCTTTTCTTGTCTAAAGAATAGAGCCCTGTGCAACAGCAGGGCAAGGAGGAGACTGTTGAAGTCTAGAAGCCAAATGAGCATCTGTGTGAGTAGATGGGTTAAAATCCAGGTAGCCTCCAACAGTCTGCCACATGCCTTTGAGTCTTCTGCAGCTGTAGCTGTGGAAATCGGCTCCACTTGAGGTCCAGCATGATGCTACTCCTTGAGGCAAGATCTTGCAGTTATTTCCTGTGATTAGTTAATGACTAAGGTACAGCCCCTGAAGTCACTGCAGTTGAAGCTGGAATGGGGCTGGACCAAGCTGTAGTTCCCTAGTGGCAAAAGAAGAGGTACATGAAGAACTAACGCACCTGGGCTGAAATACAAAATTGTGGGAGCAAGGGTTTGGGACCATATTTAGCTTGAAATTAAAGTGTTTTGGGAAGTAAGCAAAATACAGTTTGGAGGTATTTTTATAGATTGAATCTTTTATTTGCTGTTTAGGAAGACTTAAATGTCTTATAGGATTTATTATGTTGGGGTTTTTTTAATATACTGAGTTGGGGTTTTGTTTGTTTATTTTAAGTAGAAGATGAGTCATTTAAAGTGATAGTTTACATCTTAGGGAAAATGGAGATTTAAATATAATTCTTCAAATGCTGATTTTACAAACGTGTAGGCTTTGTGTGGCACTTCTCACATTTTACTTCTTAAGCCTCACAATGTGCACAACACCAAAAATCTTAATTGAAAGGCATTCTTTGATTTAAAAAAAAAAAAAACAAAACAGTGCAGCTCTGATAAGGCCAGATAGTCTCATTTTCAGTTTTGCTGAGTGTTGCCTTTCTGTGTAATCACAATCAGTGAAGTGATTCATTACTTGATGAGCAAAAGTAAGAAACTCTGGCCCTTTGCTCATTGCTCCAAGATATGTGTATATTCCATGTGGTAAGTGAAAAAACCTGCTTTTAGAAGGCCAAATGCAGCATGCAGTGTGATACTGAGGTTGCAGTGTGAGTCCCTAGGGCCAGAATTTTGTTGACATGTTGACAGGTACATTCCAAGAGTTAGGGGAGAAGGAAAAATTATCTGTGTTCCTTTTCCAGCTGGTACCATTGAAAATCAAAGTCCTGCCTCTAAGCTTTAGGACCTGAAATGGACAGGATTCTGACATCTGCCCTGATCTGTACATTTTTGGTATTTCTTCATTAGCATTATGGTTAAGCATGCAGAACAGTGGAAAACATCTGACATGAACTTTAGGACTTCTAGTTGGAGAGACATGTTAAAGAAGTTCTTGATGTCTTGCTCTTCGTCCTCCTACATTGCTATAGGAAGGGCAATCAAGCTCACTGTGTGTCTTTTCTACCAAGAATTTGCCAATACACAAAGGTTATCTGAGATAGGGTGATGGCAGGCTGAGGATAGGAAATGCAGGATAAACATAGTAATATGAATGATTGGTTGGTTTTGCTACTGTGGAAAGCAATTGCCTGAGGTCAGTCAATCACAGAAGGGATTTGTTCTGATTGTGTTTAACAGATGTTTTCTCAGGCTCCTAGGTATTTAAAAAGTCCATAGATTTGTCCAAAGATGAGTCCAAAAGCAATTTTGGGAAATTTTTTATATTGAGCAATTAGTGCAATCATTGGTGCCTCTCTTTTTTTTTTTTTTTTTTTGTTTTACAAGTAAAGATGGTTTCCAGTAGTTTCTATCCATGTTACAAGGAAGCACAGGCTCATCTGGGAAAAGAATAATCCACATACTGCAATTCTTTATAAGTACCTGGTAGCTGAAAACAAGCTGCAGGCTTGAAAGACAGGAATTTGGTACCTCAGTCATGGTAGTCTTTGTTGTCCAACTGCAAAGGCAGCACACTTGCAGGAAAAGATCCTGATGCTATCTTTGGCTGATGTGAAGATCCATATACTTTCTTCTTTTCTGAAGGGAGAGGTACCTCAGTTGTCCTCAGCATCAGGTCTTTGAAATGGAAGAGGACAGGAGTGACTATCAGGGTGGGAGGAGGTGTGTCAAAGGATACTTTTCCTGGAGGAACGAGGAAGGAGGGGATGTACATGGGGTGTGCACAAAGAAGCAGCAGATGCTCTGCACACATTTAGTGATTACTTGTCTGGATTTGCACTTTGCAGTTCAGTAGAGAACGGGAGACCTCCGGATCCTGCTGACTGGGCTGTTATCGATGTTGTGAATTATTTCAGAACAGCTGGATTTGAAGAACAAGCCAATGCTTTTCAAGAACAGGTAAATCTGTTAGGAAACACCTTTTGACTGCCACCAGTTTCTCACATTGCACATTTTTTGCCATGGACCTGCTTATATACTGTTAAATGGGAGTGAAAATCACACATCAATGTGGGGATCTGAGTGTGTTATTGGGTGAAAATCCATGGGACTATGATCTTTGAGTAATAATACTGTTCAACAAGGTGTGGATAATGGGTGGGAGTTTGTTTAAAACTCCTCTGAAAGGTGAGGAATCTAAACAAATTTTCTGGCTTGGACTCAGTCTTCCTATACAACCCACTCAGTTTCACTGTCTTGTTATTTAAAATGTGAATGGTAATTCCCTTCTTCCTTAGTGTATTGTGCAAATACTCTCATGAGTATTTGTAAAATCCAGGGCTCCTAAGAAGCAAGTTGCTTTTGAAGACCTAGGATGAAAAAGGGGCTGCTGTGTTGCATTGAACTTGGCAGTGCAAGTGAACAGGGAAAGAAAAGTTGGCAATAAAGGGGAAGAATCTTTTTATGCACAGGAGCAGCATGTTTGTAGGACTCAGTCTGAGAAAGAGGTTGGGTCTTCATTTCTGGGCCTTGTAACTGCTGATGCACAGCTTCTTTTGGTAGATTTGATCAGCAAAGAGCTTAACAGACATATGCCCCTTGTAACACCTGTCAGCACACTGGTAAGGTGTGTTAGTGGGGCAGGATAGGGAAGCTGGCTTACTTGGCCTACAGCCCACCTGTTCCACAGAAAAGGAACTTAGGTTCACGAAGATGATCAGGGGCCTGGACCACCTGCCTTATGAGGACAGACTGAGAGAGTTGGGGTTGTTCAGCCTGGAGAAGAGAAGGCTCTGGGGAGACCTTAGAGAGGCCTTCCAGTACTTAAAGGGGGCCTACAGGAAAGATGGGGAGGGGCTCTTTATCAGGGAGTGTTGGGATAGGATGAGGGGTAACAGTTTTAAACTGAAAGAGGGTAGATTTAGATTAAATATAAGGAAGAAATTCTTCCCTGTGAGGGTGGTGAGACACCGACACAGGTTGCCCAGAGAAGCTGTGGCTGCCCCCTCCCTGGCAGTGTTCAAGGCCAGCTTGGACGGGGCCTCGAGCAACCTGGTCTAGTGGAAGGTGTCCCTGCCCGTGGCAGGGGGGTTGGAACTAGGTGATCTTTAAGGTCCCTTCCAACCCAAACCATTTTGTGATTCTATGAAGTTACATATCCAGGTTGTCAGTTCAGCACCTTCCCCGGTGAGTGTATAGGTTTGCGTGCCAACTACCAGGAAATTAATTACCAACACTTGTATTTAGTTATCAAAATAGGTGATTGGACCTTCCAAGGCACTGGGGTAGTGCAAGTTATTGGCAGCTTTGCAGGGAAACTGTACATCTAACATGAAATAACGTTACTGTTGGTCAGGTTAACCTTGCTGACCTTCAGCACCTGGACAGTGAAATCCCATCTGATTGTAAGTGATGAGTATAACAGAGTATCTAAATTTAGCTCTTTGTACTTGGGGGTGAAAAGCCTAGTGTCGGGTAATTCTCTGGCAGAGTGCAGAGAGAGGCTCTTTCTGCAGCTGCTACTAATTTTTCAGAATTTGAAGACAGGTAAACATGCAAAAACCCCTGTTTAAGTGTATCTAGTCCTTAATACCAGCATCCATGTCTCCTCAACAACCCTGGAAATGTGGCTTGAAAAAACACACAGGCAAAGTGATTGGAGCCTCTGGGGTTTTTTCCTTATACTGACAGATATCTCTGACTTTCATCAAATATCTTAACCTCTCGGCACCTCAGCTGGCTTGTCAGTAATACTGCAGTAATTACTACTGATCTTGCAGCAGAAAGGTGAGGCTAACTCATGAGTTTTGGCAAAGCAATTTGCAACAGCCTGATGGAAAGCAGCATAGAAGTAGAGTGTAAAGGTTTTATTAGTATTCTGCAGTGAGGGCAAGTGGCTTCAGGAGGATAGCTGAAGTAAGCTGCTTTTTGGCAGTGTGTTGCCAGGGCTTTGCTAGGATAGCCATGGGCAGAAATGTGGCTGTGATTCCACTGCCAACTTCACTTTATGCCAAAGCCTTGGACAGGGAGGCTGACAGCTGCCACCAGGATGCGGCCAGGGGATGTGGGACGGACACTCACAGCAGAAGTCATTGCCACTTCCTTCCCTCTCCATTCCCTTAGCAATGGAGCAGCAAGTGCCTGGTTCTCCCTGCCAGCTCTGCCAGCCCATTCCCTGCCTGCAGCAGGAACAGCCCCAGGAACAACCCTGTCCCTAACCTCTTACCAGTGGTGGTGTTCTGTTTCCTCTACAGTGTTTACTAGCCACTAACTTTAACTCTGTGTAGTTATGGTATTTGTTATCAAGATCTCCCAGGCCTTCCAGGTATGGCAGTGCGGTCAGGTTTGCTTTGAACCCTTAGCCATCCTCTGTCTATTGAGTCACCAAGCATGCAGCTGAAGCTCTGGCTATCTCTTTACCATTTGTACTGCAGCTTGCCTGGGGCCACAGAAACCTAAATTTATTTGATCTGCTACTGCCCTGAATATGTACTGGAAAGGGAATGAGGTTGATAATGGTAAAGTATTCTGTTTCACCTACAACATGGGGAAATTGTTTTCCACTGAACTGCTTCAGTAGGGGTAGCACTATGGTTTGCTTACGAAACATCAATAGCTCAGAATGTAATCGTGAGATCTATTATTACATTCAGCTTTTACACAACAGTAACTGAGTCCACGCTTTCTTTTGATGAATCTGCATACATCTGGACTCACCCAAAGCAAGTGACTCAAAGAATTTTTAAGACCTGAATTTTTATTACAACATTTTAAGGAAAATGAGAAGACATTTAAGGACTACAGAATGTTTTATTAAAAGTGTATTTTAAGTGCTGGTAAGAAGTGATGATTGTATGATGATTATACATTATTCCTTCTTGAACTTCCACTCATGTCAGCAAGTCAAAAGAGCTCACTGATGAAAACAGATTCAACTGAAAGATGTTGCCCAGTAACAGAAAAATGTAACAACAACAAGCAAATCAGACAAGCCAAGGAGCTGGGGGCACAGGATAACTAAAGAGAGAGGCAGACCAGATGGAGGATGAGGGTGTGAACACCTTTAAAGAACTGCTGCCTGCCAGTACGTGGCTGAGCTTTCTCTAGGAGCCCTGGGAGCACAGGGGGCTGTTGCTCACTCAAAGGCTGAAGCTGTTTGCCATGTCTCAAGACATGCTAGTGCTATGCCTGACCTTCATTACTGCCCATGTGGCTTCTTAACCATTGGTCTTGTGATAGCCAGACAAGCCCAAGTAACCCAATGCTAGTTTGCTGGCCTCAGTGCAGTGCCTTACCAGAAGGGAAACTGGGGTTTGATGCTAGCTTGTGTCCACTGCTGCTTTCTAGCAGAGCCATGGTGTGGAGGAGCGTGTGAGCATGCTGGCTGCTGTGCTTTTGTGTTAGCTGTACTGTAAAACCTTGCAGTTTGCAGTCACTTGGAGAAAGAGCAGAAAAAGTTCTGGGAGGACTTGAAGCTTAACTGGTCCTCTGGTTATTTGCTGAAGACAATAGCTATTGCTGCTGAGGTCATCCTGGCACAGTGGGGAATTACTGTTAGCTCTAGTTGTGCAGAGGGGTGCCTCTGCAGATGACATTAAAAAGGCATACCAAAAGGTGGCATTGAAGTGGCATCCTGAAAAAAATCCAGAAAATAGAGAAGTAGCAGAGAAGAAATTCTGAGAAGTCACCAAAGCATACAAAATCTTACCTGGTGCAAAAACCGGAATGACTATGACAAACCTACAGAAGCAGGTTTAAGTGGAAAACTAAAAAGAAGTGGAAGAGGTAAAGCTTACAGTACACACAGAGATATAAAACACTTGAATTCTGAATATGTAATCACTAATTTCTACCCCAATATGTTTAGAGAATCAGTTTCTAGTTCAGTGAAAGCCTTAGTAGTTATCAACATTTCTAGAATTCATGGGAACCCCATGGAAGAAGAAGGGAAAGGAATAGATGATTTTTTTCCTATTCTTGGAGTTTCTCCTGTTCCAGGTACTGGACTTACTTCATTTGGATCCTGCCAAGCTGGAGGCTGTTCTTCCTCCATAGCATCGTTGAAAGCAGCAGAAAAGGCAACTTCAGATCGGTCATAGCAATGAGCAAAATACTCACTGGTGTCAAAATTCCCACAGAAAGAATTGTGACGAATGGAAAAGAGAGGATAGAAACTGGTTTTAACCATTAACATTCTCAACAGTAATTGGAAAGAGGCTCCTGCTATAATTGGGTAAAAAGTTATTAGAAACTTTTTTCTTTTAGAAATACTGTTACATTGCGTTCCTCAGAGAGATTAGCAGTCATATCTCTCAGAGAGATTTTAAAGAAATTCCACTTTCAGCTGAGCTTTGACTATGTAGTGGTTTGTCCATGTATTTTGTATTTATAAACTATCAAATCATAAGAGAGGTCGGTCTGGACAAATTCGTGCTGAACTCTTATATAAGCTCCTCTTTTCACCTTGAGTTGTAACCAAGGATGGGATCTCTGACATTTCCAAGACAACGTTTAATATTTCTAAGGAAGATGCTGCAGTGGGATAAATTGATGTGTGATGTTTATAATATTTATAAAATACAAACTTTTGGCAATATATTATCATGGACAACAATAATATACGCAAGCATTTGAACTGGTTGTTGGCTACTGATAACAAATTCAACATTTAATAGTGGTTTTTTTAATTAAAAGTGAAAAAGAATGGAACAGTAGAGTGAAGTCCAGTGCAGGAGAATGCCATAAGACTATATACTACTTTGGGCTATGACAACCTTGGGAGGTCTGGCTGTGTTGCGAGACACCAGTCAATGCATTGTTGTGTAGCTGTAGCTCCTGTTTCCTGAGTAGTGCAGTGTGATTGAAGTGTAGGAGTGTGTAAAGAAAAGGATGGTACCATGTCTAAAACAGATGGGAGCTGAGAGAGGTGGATTCTTTCTCTTCCATTTTGACCTTTGAAAAATCATTTGTAGATAGTTTTTAAACATACAACAAGGTTTTGAGGTGGAAGAAACCCCCAATCCTACAGGATTTCTAATCTAAATAGGTCAGAAAGCCAAGGAGACTCAAAGAGAGGAAACAAACCCCCACATATGTGTGATTTAGAAGTGGGAATTTTAAGCATGAACAAGTAGGGGTTGTTGAGACCTAAGCTGGGAAGTTGCTGCTTTTAGCCTCTTCTGTTGTAAATGAAGGAAGAGAAATTCCCTCAGAGTGTTGAGCTCCACAGTTAGGCCCATCTAAAATTTCTGATTTCAGGAGTCTTGCCTGCCTCCCACCCCGGCCACATGGGAAGGTTGGCCTTTTAAAGAAGGCACCTGAAATTATTAGCAGATACCGACTAGTCCAAACTTGCATATTGCTGTCAATGGTAATTCTTCTGAAATGCACTTCATAAGCCTTTTTCTTAAGAGTATCCTTCCCTTAATGGCTGATAATTAGACAATCTGCACATGTACCTATTAATTTGAAACAGATTTACAAGGAGGGAATTTTGAAATTATGCTCGTTTGGGTTTTGTGCTTGACTAAGTAGTATTTATGCCTTAGCACAGATGAGAACTGGAAAGCAGACAGCAGAATTCAGCAGCTATAAACATAGCTTCAGGAAAATAAAGGCTACTATTTCTTTTTTCATTGATCCTCTGTAGGAGTCTTCCATGTGTTGCATGACTGTTCTCATCTGTTAGATTTGTACATTTGTCTTTATCAATTCTTTAATTCTTCTTATAGGAAATTGATGGCAAATCATTACTGTTGATGACAAGAAATGATGTACTGACTGGACTTTCATTAAAACTGGGGCCTGCGCTGAAAATCTATGAATATCACGTAAAACCTCTACAGACACAACATCTAAAGAACAACTCTTTATAGCGAATTGTCTAATTGGGGTCATGTTGTGCCTCAAACAATAAATAAGCAATTTGGTTTCATGTGATGGAACTTTGTAAAGAGAGAATATATCTATTAAGAATTTAAACCAAATTACGATATATATCCTATTGGATAGAGTTGGCAATATACTATGTACTGAGTCTGAACTGAGAGAGGTAGTGTGTATTTTTTAGATAGTACATAATGATTTTCTCTTTTAGGAAGTGTCAATGAGCATGTTGAGATAGCTACATCACTGTATCCAGAACAAAAGGGAGGTATGTCATTCTCATTTTTGAGCTAGACATGTTCTTGATTTCATGAATTAAAATACCAAACAGCCCCCAACCCCCCCTCCCCTGCCGATAAAGTTTACATGCATCTTTGGGAGATAGAAACCAGTTAAAGTAGGTTTTGGTTTACACTAAAGACCTACTAAAATTATTACTACTTATAATTTTAGGATGGGTCTGACGCTTGCCAACTCACCCTTTTTTGCAGAGGGTCCTATTTTGACCTTATTAAGGTTTACTTGTGGTATGCTGCAATGTTTAAAGCTGTACATACAACTAACATAACCCCTTCGATAGCAGAAGGTGTTGCTGACAGGTGAAACTGGATTGTGTATTTTTTGCTGTCCCTTTAAATTTTCAGCTTGTTTTCACCTGTTTTTAATAGTAGTTCTATGTAAAGTACAGTTGGTTTTTAAAAGTTCATGTTGCTTTGCAAAACAAAAAAAAGCTTCCTTTTATTCCTTTTTTAATTTATGATAACTTGTTTTCTAACATTATGCAGAAATTTGTAAAAAGTAAAATTCTGCCCATTTTTAATATTGTCTGTCATTGGTGTTGTAATGGTTGATTTTTTTTTTTTTAATGCTTTACTTAACGGTTTGAATACTTATTTTAAAAACTGAAAGAAGCTGTCTCGTCACCATACATCTCTGTTAAAAGAGAGTCTTGTTTGATCTGTTTGTACCAGTTCCCTATTTGATAGGTTGCTTGCTATATCCCAATAAAGCATTGCTTATGTTTGGATTCAGTTTACTTTACAGATCTTTTACTTCCTCTGTTTCTTTGTTGTGGTATATTGGAGCTCCCGTTTTTCTTCATTTTCCCATTAAAAAGGTACCAAAACCTACTTAATATTCTATGTTCTTGTGATTACTTTTAAAACCACTTACCAAGCTATTTAAAGATTTCATTATTTTTGCTGCTTCTTATCTAGTGTTATATACTGCTGAAGGGAGAAGCCCTGGTCCCAATTCACCAGTAACGTCTGTGCTTCTCTTACCCCTTTCTAGAGCTGGTGGTGCAGAGATGCTGTGCTGGCCCTGGTACACACGGAGATTTACCCCAGAACGCCTGGGAGGTAGCCACGGATGGTGCTAAGCACTGTCTGGGCTCACCATCTTCTTTGGCTCAGAGATGACCCCTGAAATTGGAATGTGGGGTTACATCAGTGAGGCTGAGCAAAGGAACCAGGAAGTAGGAAATCAGCGGGAGAGTGTGGTGAAAGTGGAAATGGTGTGGGAGGAAATGGTGAGGGGGTGCAGCTGAGAAGGGAGAAGGTAAGAGAGAGTGGTGCTTTCTGCCATGTGGGGACAGGATTCAGGGAGAGGAAGGAGAAGCTCCTGTAATCTCCTGCCTAGGTGGTGGCCCTGCCTTCACTTCTGACTTGCCCAGGTGTGAGGTGACTGTTGATGCTTCAGAGCTAGGAGAGTTGCTTATGGTTTCTGGTGTTGAGATTTAAGAAGGGATAAAACCACGTTAATAGCTATGCTGTAGGTAAAGCTCACAGTATATGGCATAATACATAACCTATATACAGCAGCATGTTTTTTGTATACTTTCTAACCTTTATATTGTACATTTATTTAGAATTTGAGACGCATGGTTGGAGACACGGATGTATTCACCATTTCTCTTTCTGTCCCTTGTATTGTGCTCACTTCAGGTATTGGTCTGTTAGCAGCAGGTTTGTAAGTCACAGCCTGAATTCCACTTATGATTTTATTTATAGTTTGTAGTGTCCAGAGATACCTAATGGGAGTAGGGATCTTCTGGAAGAAGAGATTCAAATAGAGACCATCGTCCCTGCCTTGGCGAATTTTCACGTACAGTCTGTATCAGACTAATTACAGGCTGCAATTGAAAAATTATACATGAAACTCCTAAATATTTAATATAGAATTAGGTAGGTTTATGAAAAGGATTATGTGAAGCAGCTGCATGTTGCAGTCTGGAGATGCCTACCAGCCCTGTATTTGTAGAATCGTTGTTGGAGGAGAATACATAGTGCTATGTTACTGAAGGATGAATTGAATATTCTGGTTTTCTCCATTTGCATGTTTGGTGTGGGACTGACACATTTTGTAGATCTATGGATGACACAGTTAAAAGTAAAACGTATTTATTCCATGAGGGAGTAAAAATCTCCACTGTGCAGCCATGAGTGCACAGTGATTACTGAGCACTGTTCTTTCTTTTAATATGTTTTAATGAGCAAATGAATTGAATTCAGAAACATCCAAGTTGTATTCCCCTTTTGATCAGCATCGCTAACTGGCTCATACAAATAGAGGCCTAACAGAAATCTCACTGCAAGTGTGAAAGGGAATTTGAAGGATGCTGCTCAGAACTGTAACAGGTTTTTTTTACTGTCCCTGATCTTTATTGTAGTTACCTACTGTTCTCTGAGCTTTCTAATGCTGCTGTGCTCTTTGTGCAGGTGACTGTTCTGGTTTTGTCTGTTACATTCTCCTTGCTGTTTCTGGGAGCAAAAAATCTTTTTAAAAGAGACTGAAGGGTTTGAAAGAGGAAGTCAAAGCCAGATTATTTTTAGCTACCACTCCTCTTGCAGAAAACACAGCTGCTGTTGAGATGAGGAAGCGACTGATGGGCATTACTGGATACCATGTCAACACTGCAGTTCTGAGATTTGCAGAGCTATGCAGGAATCTCTTTTATAACATGCCCGCAGCTAGGAGAGTCCCTCTTCCTTAAAAGCCCTCCCTGGGCTTTGGGCTGTGGTTAAGCTGCCAGGTATCTGACTACTCAGCTGGGTATGGGAGTGACAGTGGTCTCAGTGCTGCAGGTCTCCTTGCTTTCACACTGAACCAGCAATTTATGGAGTGGCCTCCTTCTCCTAGGGGCATCTTTAAGGACCAAAGCAGCAGTCAGCTCCCCTGCCCTGCTGCTGGTCAGCACAAGAATGGAGAGATGTGCTGCAGCCAAGGTCCTCCTATTCCCTGTCCATCCTCTTACCCTTTTCATAATACAGCACATCTATCAGAATCTTTCACAGAACTTTCAAAAATGGTTTGAAAGCATTACAGCATGCCTTTTTTGGTGTAATGGTTGTGAAATATATATTGGTATTGTTCATCAGCTCTGATGTTTGCTCTCCTCTCAAGCTGTAGATACACAATGCATAGCATGTTCTCTTTGCATCCAAATATAGTGCCAAGTACCACACACAAAGCACATATAAGGCAACTATAGCCAATTATGCAGGCTGTGGCTGTGCCTGTCCACAAAGGTCGCTTTCTCAACCCAGTGAAAATTGTTCTGTCTGCTTGGTGATATCTCCCATCCCTGTCTGTTATTGTTCCTTTTAAAACAGTTTGCTCTAATGGGCTGCTCTGTATCAATTTGTAGAAAATTCTTTGCTCTTATAATTATAGAAAAGACTCGGCAGCTGTAGCAAAGGGAGTAGCCACCCATGCATCACTCCTGGCTAGAAATGGCCCAGACAAAATGTCACGTTCAGCCCTTGCTGTCCGTGATTACTTGCTAAATTAAGTCTTCTATCTTTTCTAGGCTTTTTTCAACATGTTCAAATTCTAAGTCCTTTACCTCTTCCTCTTTTTAAAAATCAGCGTTTAATTGGTCTGTTATCTTCAACACTCCTCTTTCCACTGTCACACTTAAGTTACAATCACAGTTATTTGAAAAGCAGAGGCTCTTACTTTCTGTGAGTCTGGGGGAAGCTACAAATTTATTTCTCTTTTTTTTTTTTTTTTTTTAATGGCAATATTGTCTAAAATTTGAAGGCTGAGTCTGAGCAGGACCAGAAAAACATTATCTCACTTTGTCTCCTTTCTAGTTCTTTACTTCCAAGTCAAAACAGCAGTTCCTTCCCTTCTAGGAATGGTTTTAGCCCAGAAGACATGTGGGAAATTAATTGACTGTAAATATGCATGTGAACAGTGTAACTGTCAGTGGCTCAGTAGGCAGCAGGACAAATGGAGTGATAGAGGGAAGGGTCTGCTCTACTCTCACCTTCACCTCAGGGACAATTTACACAGGCAATGGATTGGCTTCTGCTTCATCTAACAGAATGAGAGGACTTGGTGCTTGGGGATGTCAGCCAGGAGAGCCCATCAACGTCCCATTCCATCACACCAAAGGCCTCCATACACCTTGGCCTCTGCGTTGCTCAGTTTTGACAGCAGCTTCCTCCGGGAGAGCTGCAGAGGGCAGTGGCTGTCATTAGCCCCCTGGCAGCCTGCGAGGGCGGGCTCCATTGGAATAATGGGCAGACTGATTTAATAAGTAGCTTTCATTCCTGGTGGGAAAGGCTGTGTTCTTTGTAATATGATAATGCAACATGGTCATTAAATTCTTTTTTGCTTAGCCCCTGTAATTAGGGAATTGTTTGATTTAGTGATGTTCCTTTGGATCCCAGATGTGTATTCCATTTACTCCCAGAATAACATTAGCTGGTAGACACTGTAAATTTGGGGAATGCTGCTGTAACCTCAGACACCTGGAGAGCCCAGGAGGAGCACCATGAAGACTGTAAGTGGCCCTTGGTCTCCATGTGAGAGTTTCATTGCTGCAGCAAGCTGCTGGTGAGTACTGGAGACCACTGTTTTATTTATATGCTGCACTCGTGAGCATCTTTGTTAAAGGAACAGCCAGCAGTTATAACTGCTGTATCATCAGCTGATCTGCTGATAAGGCAACAACAAATGTTTTGGCACGGGCAGGCTTGCACTCATCTCAAGATGTTATTTTCCCCCTTTCAGATGATTGCTATAATCCAGCTGCCCCTCTATAAGCACTCGGCAGTACTTGCTATGTTGAGGATGCCCCTGACTTTGTAGCTGATAAATTGTATCAAAAAAGGGAGGGAAGGCTCACCATTTGCACCCACCTCTGATTCAAGAGTAACATTGCTTTGTCACGGGCTGGTGGATTGCATCAGGAGGAAGGAAGTGAAGAGTGAGGAACTTGTAGCAGAGTTTGTTTCCCAGCTGGGGACCAAACCTAGGGAGAAGTCTGGAAGTGGGTGTGTGCCTTGGGTGTAGCAACCCTGTTTCACAAGGATACTCTTCTACTCCCTCCTCCCTTCTGTATAAATACCACAAGCCAGTTTGCCTGCGCTTCTCTACCTGGAAATATGTGTAATCTAGAAGACTTGGAAACATTGCAGGAGTACAAGGGCATTAAAACTTGAGCTCTTGTCTTTTGCATTCAGCTGTAGATTTTAATGAGTACTGAGGGGGGCTTCTGCCCCCTCTGGTTTCTGCGGTTATGTTTCCCACTGCACCAAAGGTTTCTCTACCCCCTTATTTTTCTAGTTTTGAGACCCTCCAATGTTGTTTGGTTTGGGTCTTTGTTTTCAGCTCTGAAGTAGTCAGATAGGAAAGATACTTGTCCTCACTGCTTTTTTTTTTTTTTTTAATTTTCTGTTGTCTCCCTTCTTTGATTTGTCTTATATTTTTTACTATCACTGTATTTCTCTCTCCTTCCTCTTCCCTCTCCCCCCATCTTCCCTGCTTATTTTCTAGTCTCTCTTGCCTCTGTTACCTTATGTTCCCATTCCAGCTGGGTCCCCTCTTGCACCTCCATCTATCAGGGCCTGGGCTACAAATGTCTGTCCACGCAGGCAAGCATTTACGTGCAGGGATACACGACCTGCTATGGTCAGCTAACAGGACTGAATGATTACCTTTGCTTCTGCCCCCCAGGTTGGTGAAGTACTCCTCCAGCTCTCTCTGGCAGGCAGCAGTAGGGTATGTGCCCCTTTCCTTGTTCTTTCCACTGCTTGTTTTTTTGTGAGCCTGGCAGAGGTGAATTGCTGTCCTGGTGTGTAATTTGGGATGGATCTTGAAAACAACATGGCAGGCTTCAAAGCTGAAACTTTGCAAATCGGTAATAAAACTATGTAACAACTAACCCCAGCTCATGTTGTTTCTTATTTGATTGCCATAGATCAGTCATACACCAGCTGATATAGTAAATGCCCCTTATGTATTTTTTATGTATACATATTAAGTATACATATATGTATACTTATGGGACCAGGTGTGTGTGCATACCCCCAGGTATGTGTGTGTGTCATTTCTTTCTCAGCCTGCTATGAATAGTAAGGTTCAATCTCAGAATCAGAAAACAGTTTATATCCTAATTATAGCTGAGATGTGAGCTGACATTTTTGATCTTATAACTGGAGAACATTTGATGGGTTTTCTTTCTAGATACAGCTGTGCCCTTTCCAGGAAGAAGATGGTTGGCTGTTGTATGTACACAAATAGGGGGATTCTAACTTAAAAAGTATTTATATTGAGATTTCTAGCCAGAAAGGGGTTTTTTGGTCACTTTAAGTCAGCTCAGTTCAGCTTAGAAGCAGAATCCTGTACTCCTGATAAAAACAAGATTCAAAAAAAAGAAAAAGACAACTTTAAAGAAGAAAAAAAAAGTAGCTGTAATAGTTAAAAACCAAGAGGTTTAAATGTGTGTTGGAAAGCAGGTAGCCTGAATATATATAGAATAATACAGCCAGTGAAGACAGATCACTTGTACTGACCCTGATGGTGACATTTCATCTCAGTTTTAGATATTGGCTAATGAATTTAGCTAGTGCATTTTATCTATGTGGCATTGGTTGCGTGTGGAGCATGATCAGCAGCTGAGGAGGATTGTGGTTCAACTGTCCTGGGCAGCTATCAGAATTGAACAGAAACAGGATGTGAAAGAATTGGATGCTAAAATGATAATAAGATTTTTGTGTACTTGAAATACGCTCTTTCTTGGTAGAAGGCTCCAGACCCTCTAAACTACTGGAATATAGCCCAGGACCAGCAAGGTTCATGTTATCAGCAAGAAGATGTATTTTAAATGGGAATTTTTTGATCTGCTAGCTGCTGCTCATTTTCATCAAGTGTGATTTCATCAGCAAAGCATCACAGCTGCCTCTGAATAAAACACAGTAAGCAACTTGAATAGCTTCTCAGGACAGGAACTGAAAAAAAAATCTCAATTAAAATAATGCAAGTCCATTGTGGAGACTGAATCTAATGAAGCCAATGGGAATTTGATCAGGTTTCAGGCCCAAGTAAGTCTGGCTAAGTCCCATTTTCAAGAATGAGTTATGCCATTGTTATCTGAATCTAACTGCCATATAGAAAATTTGGGCTTCTTCCGATTGCCAAAGTACTTTCTTTAGAATCAATCTGCCCACATAAGTGACTCAGGTTTGCAGTGCTGGATGGAGCTGTGCTGAGATGCCTTTAAAGACTTGCTGAATGTCTGCATGTCTGTGGAGGCTTATAGAAATCACATTGCATGAGTGACATGTGTGCTTGTTGCCACAGGAAAGTCTAAATAAAAAACTTCTTGCTGCTTTGTGTCCTCATTCTGCCATGAAGGTTAGTCCACTACTACCTTACAAGCCCACAAACGAAGCACAAATAGTAACAAAGGAAACCTTCTGCCTAATGCAATAAATTTCTCATAAGGTAGAAAAGAAGTGGGTTGTGAAGATCTGCCTTGTTTAGAAAGAGGTAAATGCTGAAATGTTCAGTAAGATCCTTTTTCATCTGTTTTTCCATCTATTGGTAGTGAACTGTCATTTGGAACAAGACTGGTCACTTTTTTGAGGTAAAATTGGCTGAACTAAAACATTTCTCTTACTTACAATGTTTGCATTTATGTATAAGTAGTAAATTGTTTGTTATTTGATAAATAGTCAAATACTAGTTTGTTTTTTGATGTTGCTCTTTATTTGCCCTTAAAAGATACCTTAATAAATTACAAGCACCTAAAAATAGCAGAAATAGTAAGATGTAAGCCCACAGGTACAGTACAACACAATCTAACAAGGTAAGAAAGAATGTCCCTGGCAAAAGCTAAAAGTGTTGTATATAAAACTTTGAGAATTGGCTAGTGACCAGAGGACAGCGTATCTGGGACAGCTTCACTCTGTGGTGTCATTTGTCCTGTTGTTTTTCAGGAGATATCTCAGGCTTGTGAACAGTGTCTTCTCTTCACATCTGTTATGTCCTGCTCACCAAGGCAAGTTCCTGTCTTGCAAAGCACCTCAAAATGTCACACGGTGCAGGACATGTTCCTCGTTTGCAGTGCCTATGAATTTAAAGATTGTACCCAGAGGAACGCTGCAGGTCTGCCAATTGAGAAGGCACAAAGGCAACTGAATTGCAGTTTTCAGAAGTACCTTTGGGCACTTTCCATTGGATTTGCACTCTGTCACATGGAGTCTGTGAAAATGATGCTCGGAGAAATGAGAGCAGTGGCTAGAAGCTGTCAGAGTTGACCAGGATTTCTGCTGCAAATCACAGAATCATAGAATCACAGAATGGTTTGTGTTGGAAGGGACCTTAAAGATCACCTAGTTCCAACCCCCCTGCCATGGGCAGGGACACCTTCCACTAGGGCAGGTTGCTCAAAGCCCCGTCCAACCTGGCCTTGAACACTTCCAGGGAGGGGGCATCAGTTTGTGAGATGAGAGTTTTGGCTGTATAGTTTTATCTCTATGTTCAAAGCTATCACCCAGGGTAACTAAAGAAAGATATGCATTGTCTGTCTTGTCTAGCTTTCTCCCTACCCCCCCCCAAAGTAATAGGGTTACTTAGGTTGACTTCTGCCTTCTCAGAAGTCATGATGAGATTATTAGACTAAAGAAAACTATTTAATTATACTTACAGAGATAGCCCAAAACTTCAAACACCTCAGTGATTAATATAAAAGTAATTGTATAGTAACTTTATAGTCTGATGAGTAGTAGGAGCAGTTGTGCAGTCAGAATACATGCAGAGAAATTAGTCAACAGCTGTAACTATTCAGACTGCAAAGGAGATAGAGACTTTTTAAAAATTTTTTTCATTTCCTTCACAAGGAAATCAGTGTCTGATTGATTCCCTATTCAGTTACTGGGTCAGAACATCAGCTCTGTAGAGCAGTGTGGCATCAAGGGGTCATGACCGGTTACATCAATGAAACATCTGGTCTCATGCCTGTATATTCATTTTACTGAAGGAACATCAGTAAATAGAATATACAGAGTTGCTGATTTTACATGTCAAAAACATGTTACAGACACTACCGAATTAATTGTTTCATTAAAAGGTCTGGGAATAGCTGGTTTAAAAATTAATTGACTATAATGTTTCCAGCTGGGATTTTCAAAAGAGCATAGGGGATTTCAATCTGCAAATCACACTGAGATTCAGGGACAGACTTTGATTTCTGAATTCCTGAGGGTCCTTCAGAAATCCCAACCTCAGGAGTTCATAGAGGGAAAAGTAGTCAGCAATGGAAGAGGCCAATGAGGAGTGTACGTCGATAGGAAAGCCATACTGTTAAGTTTATCAGGAAGATGTGAGTGTAGCCAACAGATTTAGTTTCCCTGAGCAGCTGCCAGTCCAAAGTGACTTTGCCTGTCATCTTTTAGCACATGGCTCTGTGCTTCTAAGAACTTCTTCCTGCCAAGCGTGCAAGCACAGGAGCCATAGGGAGTTTCCACTGGAACCAGAACCTGAGGGGGATGAGCACAAACACAGAGGTCATTTCCGAGACAAGGATGTGCCAGTATCATCACAGCAGAAACTGCAGCTATTCATCTCCTCATAAAATCATGCCCAGGCCCTTTCCTTCTCTTATGAACATCAGTGGTAGATGTTGCTGTTATCTCAAGTGAAAGTGGACTTGTAATGTCCACCTGAAAGAGGGCAAGGGTAGGATAGGATGGCAGCAGAATCACGACTTAGGGAGGGAGACTAGAGCATAAACAGACTATAGACCATTGATGCAAAATGGAATAACCCAGTTTCTCTCTGCTGCATGAGGATAACAGACTTTCAGTGGGACCTGGCTGTCAACTAGAGCAGCTGTGGAGGGAGGAGCAAATATATCTCATCCCCTCCATCTCTCACTCTCTGCCTGATCCCAGGCTTATACGTTGTCCACTGTTGGATCAATCTGCTTTGGCTCCTAATGGCTATGGAAACATCCTTTCACTGCTCCCTTAAAGTGCTGGTCTTCATAGAATCACAGAATGGTTTGGGTTGGAAGGGACCTTAAAGATCACCCAGTTCCAACCCCCCTGCCATGGGCAGGGACACCTTCCACTAGACCAGGTTGCTCAAAGCCCCGTCCAACCTGGCCTTGTCTTCTGTCACCTGGAGTTAGCCTTTGGCCCAGCTAACCTACTTGTAACCCCCACTGCACCAAGGTTGCTCCCTGGCCTCAGTGGTGCTGCCAATGGAGCAGAAAGAAGAGCCATAATGGGCTAGCTTTTCACATGACCTGGCTATGTGAAAGGATGACATAATGAATTTTGTTTGCTTAAAACTGCACAAGTTGACATTATAACTAAAAGTCAAATTCAGTGGAGAAAACAGGAATGATTTTTTCAGAGGTACTCTCGGTTACATATCCCTTTGATCTCCACAGCATTCCACTGTGCTCCTTTAGCTTTTATCAGTAACACAAGAAGGCAGTTATCCTTCTTCTGTAATCAGTGTAAATCTCTTTCAGAGGTAAGGTGGAGCTTTCACTGGGGCTGGGGGAGAGTTTCCTCCTTTTAACTCTGTTCTATGCAGAATTGCTGCTATGCTTTAAGGCTGGGTGTTTCTAGAGTCCAGGTAAGTTGTATTTGGAGCATTTACTTACTTCTTTGTCATTGGTCAAGCCTAGATTCTTCATGTCTACGACATTATAAAAAGTGTTGTTCAACACAGTTTCTATGACCTGTACCTGAAACCATGAAAACGAATGAGACAATGAAGTAGGGCACCTTTTCAGCCAACAGCCTGGCAATCTTTTCACTCACTGAAAAGAAAAGCAACAGAATCCCCCACCCCCATATGTACAGGGGTTCAATCTATTGAACGTGTAGACAACGTTGTATCACCCCTTTCACTTTCACTCATGTCCTGCCAAGCACTGAGTGATATTCTCCCCCATTGTGTTCACAGCTGGGGAGCAGCATATGAACTTCTCAGCGTGTTCATATTTTTTCAGACCATCTAGCTGTGCCACCAGTTTCCAGTCTTACTTGGGACTGCCAGAGGAAACAATAGGCTCATTTTGGTCTTCTCAGTGGTCCAGTTAACATTCACTATTGTTTAAGTAAAACATCAGCAGGAGGAAAGAAGATACCTGTGACACTTTGGAAAGGACGAGCATCTGGATACTGTTGACAGTTTTCTGGTAAGAGGGTGAATATTCCCCACAGTCGGGTGGCCCAGAAAAGGCTTCAAGGATACATTCACGGATTTTGTTCCTAGAGGCAACACAGATTCTTACAAAACCTTGTATCAGCTGTCTCTGTCTAGATCCGTAATGTTTCACTGTAGAGTGGGTTTTTTTCGTATTTTCTCTGTCTTTTCTGACAAATACATAGCACATGGGATTTTATGGAAGAGCAATTTCTTTGCCCTGTCACCTCCAAATTCCACCCCCCAGCTCTATAATTCACAAATAGGTGTTTTGCTAAAAGTGCTTAACAAATTAATTGTTAGTTTGTTCTCCTAAAGTGTTCTGTGCTGAACACTGAACTGTCCATTTAAATACTGCCCACTGATGCACCATCAGAGAGAGAAGTACCCCCCAAGCAGTACCCCCTCTCACCCCTCCTAACAAGTGCTTAGCGCCACTGCTGAGATCTGTGAGAGCGGCTGGGGCACAGCAACTGTAGATCTTGCCCTTACACCTGCTGTGTTGTATAGAGGGACTTTGGGATCATAGATTAGGTAATAAATATTACTCGATTTGATGTATACCATATGCAGTCAAAGTCAAAATCCTTGCATTCGCCATATGACCATTTGCAGAACAGCTCTCCACATAAAATCCTGTCATGCCTTTCAGGAAGAGTGGTGTGTTCATTCTTAAAGAAGCCTTCAAATCCAGACTGTGTGGTCTTCATAAGTTTCAGATCTTTAATTCCAGCAAAAACAACCAAAGGACCTGTGATCCAAAAATACGAGAAATATGAGCTCATTTTCATGCAGAGAGAAAGAAACCTCTGGGTGCGTACTTGCAGCGATAGCTTCAGAGCCATGAAGCAGTCTCTCCAGGACTCACTCATGTGCTTCTGTTGCAAACCTAACTACTTTTAAAAATTATATTCTGTGCACTGATGTTAGCAGAAAGGTAAGAAACAAGACAAGAAACTACTGAACTCAGAGCTCAATCTAGAAAACAGAGAATCCTATCGAGTGACCTGCACTCAAGGAGAGCTGAGGACACCCTTTATCTCACCTCCTTGGAGCTGGGACATGCATTGAGTTGGCTCTCACTGATGTCGGTTCAGAGACTAATTGCTCTAAAGGGAAATGAATAGGCTACTAGTGCTGCAGTGTACAGGAGAGGTGTGGTGAGCCATTTCTAACAACACAGACAGTGTAGCAGCTCTCTGTACAAAGACTTGGAGCCTCAGTCAGAAATTCACTTTACATACCCTTCCTGTCGGGAGTTTTGCATCTGTAAGAACTAGAGGGCAAGGAGCCAATGCAAATCCCTGCAGTTCAGCTAATTAGCAGGAACTGGCACTGATACAGATGCCACCCACAGGTTCAAACTGACAGCAGTTTTGCTCTGAGGCACTATTTATAAAATGTGCTGTTGTAGGTCACTGCTGCATGGGTAGATTATCATCTTCTAAAGACCAGTTGTATCCTGAACTTTGTTTTCTGACAAACACTTAGGATGGCAGCTAAACAATTTCAAGCAGTCAGTCATCTAGAGCACACCAAACTGATAACTGAAAATTTCACTGACCAGAGCTGCCAAAAAAGCAGATTCAGAAAAGAGAAACTTTATGGCACGCAGGCTTATTCAGAGCCTGTACGGATAGACAGTGGCTGAAGCCCAAGCTGCTGTTTCTGTGCTGCTCTTGGTGCTCACAGTATGTAGTTCAAAATTAATCCTTGAATATGTCTGGCGCAGAGTAATCCTGCCTCGGACTGGGAAAACTAACAGACTTTGTCTCTAAACTGTGTCTTTGCAGGAATTTATACTGGAAATAATTCCATTATGATGGATATTTCTAAATCACGTATTTGTTTAGAGGTTTGATTTTTTAATCTGCTCTGTCACTGGAAATGATCAAAACTGCATTTAACCTATTTCTTCTCTTGTTTACATTCATCATTGTTTTTGAATGAGTCCAAGGAGGTGTATCTATAATTTTGGCTACATCCCCCTGTTATTTACTAAAGCTTTAAAAAAAATCTAAAGAAGAGACTGTCCTTGGACAGGATATTTTAGGGTTTGTTCAGATCTTGATGAGTTCATTGCTTGGGTATAAGACTGTAATACACAGGTATTAATGTAGTGCAGATACTATTAGTGAACCTGGAGATATATTTATCTCATATTCAAATACATAGCCTTGTTTGAAAGAGCTCCTTGCAATGAATGATTTACCGAAAGGCTGGCTGAGTGGCTGGCTGTGCGGCAATCGACCTGAAACTCGCACTGAAGAATATAATGCCTAGGCAAAGATTTTGAGGTGAGCAGCCGTGCTGTGCTTTCAGTATGTTTTGTGCTTGTGCTGTCTTCAGCTGTCAAATGTTGACACTGTTAAGTTACTTAT
This sequence comes from Strix aluco, assembly GCF_031877795.1. Classification (NCBI taxonomy): domain Eukaryota; kingdom Metazoa; phylum Chordata; class Aves; order Strigiformes; family Strigidae; genus Strix; species Strix aluco. The sequence goes on from NC_133938.1 coordinate 16,379,189, forward strand.
GATGTTTTCAGTTTCCAGAAAACTCTGAGCCTTTTATCAGCCAATACAATGGCAAAAAATAATTCTATTAAAGTTTCTTTTAATTATGAGAAAAGTGTTAAAAGCTAAGATTAACTGAGAAATAAATTTCCGTGTCTGGCTGATAGGTGCATAGGAGGATGCTAAAGATAGAGAAGGTTCTCTTATAAGAAAAATAAAAGGGATTTGAAAATCTTGTCTTTGGTTATTGTTCACCTAGGCAGGGAATCCTAAAGAAACAGCTAAAAAGCTACATGAAGGGAAGATTAAGAAGGAAAGGCTGTTTCTTCAGTAAGCTTTAAAGACTTTTTGTTTGTATAGAACCTGAAATTGCAGAATTTCATGCTGAATTTTCAAGGTGATGAAAAATTTAATTCAATCTGTACATTAATAGCAGCAGCTTTTCAAGAAAGCATAAATTCTTCTTCTTCTTTTTTTTTTTTTTTTTTTAATTCAGGTTTCTTTCTTTACATTTTCCAGAAACCAAAGTCAATACTATTGAAGCTGCTAAAAATACAGCAGTAGTTAACATTACTAGGAACATTAAAAAAGATTAGGTCAAGAGGCACTGGAGACTTGTACGGGCTCTCTCTTTTCTTTCAGTAGGAAGACAGGACCAATGCTCAAATGCACACCTTTCAGAACTTTTGTCCTGTCTGCAAGTGAAACTTGTCTTGTCACTGCTCCTAACCCTGGCACATTAGAGAAATAGGGAGAGAGGGTAGGATGGGAAATAGTTCTAAGTTACATTAGGGCAGTAATAGATAGATACTGAACTAATGTCTAAAACCACTGAACCCACTGTGTTAAATGATGGTCTCAACTCAGTTCTCAGTAGTCTGAGAGATGGATTAAATGAAACACCAACACAGTGAGATTGAATTTACACTCTTCCTGTGAGTCATAGCAACAAGAGATAATTTTTGTTCTCCCTTTGGAATGCCAATTTATGGACCAACAGTTGAGCTTGAAAGCCTATGTCTTTTAAGTTCACAAAACTCTTAGTGAAGCCAAATGGTGCTTTGTTTATGCGTGGCATGCAAAAATAGTAAGAACACTCTGAAGTATTTTCATGTGAAAAATTGTTTGCACATAGACCTGAGGGCTCATGATGTTCAAGCCAGCCTGGCTTGCAGCAACGAAATTGCATCTTTCTTAGAAATAAAACCAAGGCATGTTGACATGGTTTTGAAAATAACCACAAACTAGGCAATCGGCCTACAGCAGTGTGGTTTCATGATGCATTTCTATAGGGTAATGATAATACTGAGACTGCAGAATATAGTATCATCTGAAAAAGTAATCAGACCATTCTCAGAAGGCTACTAAATCCTGTGACAATATATAGCAGTTTTGCTGGATGTGCTGTTGTATGTTTAGGGTATACATACAAATGAGAGCTACAGTAGTTCTTCAGCCATGTCTCAGAGATCAAGGGCTGCAAAATTAAGACTATAAAAGTATTCTTTGTTTCAGACCTCTGGAGTGGTTTGGCTGTGCTGTAAGCCCTGTAACACCTTTAGCTGTGTCTAAAGCCATCTTCATCTCTCATCGGCGGAAATATTTACAGAGAAGTAGGGAAAGTTGCAAATTCTTTTCTCACCATTTCGGCACTGCTCAGCTTCACAAAAGCGGATCCCATCAGGAACGCATATGAATGAGTGGATGTGGGGAACGCCATTCTGCGATTTAGAGCAGACATGTAAGTAAAGGTGCAGTAAATACTATCTTAACTTGAAAACGGGAACTAAGAGAGTGATAAATGGCTTCAGCATAAACAAACTGAATGCGTTAGTATTTTAGATACCTCATGTAGACGTTGCCATGGTACTTCTTGAACATAGGTTTTGACGTACGCCACTTGGCAAAATGTTGTCATGAAGTGTTTGCAGATATCTATAGCAAATTGTTCTAAAGTCGGGATCTAAGACAACAAATAGTATTATTAGAAAGAAGCAATTACCTCATGTACAAAAATAGATTGTTCTGACTGTTGTAAATATTTGGGAAGGATCAATGTTAGAAATACAGATTTCTGTCATTTCTGATTTTCCGCACTGTGCCTAGTCATTTGATCAGCTTGCAGCATACACTGCAAATAGCTACAGTCACATCAAGAATCCCCCATTCTGTGGTATAGTGAGCTGCAGTTCTTCGACTGAGTGAAACTGCTACAGAAGCCTTACACTTTGAGGATATAATGCTGAAATAATCATAGTGATATTCTGATTGAGCTTTACAGACTAAAGATGGGATTTCATTACTGAGACAATTTATGTTACAGATTGTCATGATGATAGATGCAATTGAGGGACGTAAGAGCACAGTTAACAATTAAAAGGAGTCTCACATACATACACATTTAAAAATGCTATATAGGAATAATGCATTATTATGTGCTATTAAATTAAAAAAAAGATGGATCTTATATGACAAATCAACAAAGAAAAGGCTTTGGAAAACTAAGGAGTCCACAGGATAAGCACTGGAGGAGAAAAAAATTCTTTCCTGAATCACTGAAGGTGACTAGTGCTGATCTGACATGCCAATGGGGGAGAGATTATTTTGATGCATTTTGAAAACAAAAAGCTAGTATAACAAACACTTCCAAATGAAGTCATAAGAAACAGCAAGGCTAGTTAAAAAATACCCCATTTTTTTTGGCCAACACAAGGACAATATTCTTTATGGTGTCTGTAGGTATCACAAGGGAGTTGTTTCCATCCAGGTACTCATGAGCAGAAGTCAGCCGGAGATGCGTGCACACTTCCACTTCTTTAACAAAGTGCTTCTTCCCTTCTCTGTGAAGGCGAAGGAACTTAATTGTGTTCTTCCCATATTCACAGTTGAGGACTTCTACATCCTTGATCTGCAGAGAAAATACATGACAATTGTAAAGGAACCCAGTGGAAGCCTGAGTGTGCTCAATGAAACATAGACAATGTTTATGGCCTTTATTTCAGTGGTTACCTGCAATAATGAAAATATTTCCATTATACATTGCAAAGTCCTGGCAGGAAGAAAAAACACTTTAGGAAGCTATTACATTAGTAGCAGGTGTGATAGAATTTTAAAATTTTATGGGGGGCAGATCATATAACATGAGTAACAGTGAACTAGTCTCTCTGGTTCATCATCTTTGGATTAGCCCTGACTATAGACCTTCACTGAATCTCCCCTCCATCACCTCTTTCTGAACCCAGTGTCCCAGTGCATTCAGTCACTGCAGGTACAGCCGTGCAGAGGGCAGGCAGCATTCACACCCGCACCCTCCGCTGTCACTCCACTGGGGCTGGCTCTGCTGGGCTGGGCTGCACCTCTCCAGATACAACTCCTGATTTTCACTGGCACCAAGGACTTTCACCACCTCCTACTCCTCTAGCTCCCAGCTCTCATGACTGCTGTCAGGCACCACGTGTGCAATGCACTGAGCCCTCTCTGTTTTCACGCAGAAGCTGTCAAAACATGGTCAGCATCCTGCATGGCAGAGCCCCCCGTTAGCAGGCAGAGCCCCCCATTAGCAGGCAGAGCCCAGCAGGTACTCCATCTCCCCAGGGCTGGCCCCCGTCACGCACCCAGAGGCGCAAGGCTGAGTGGAAGCAGTGAGTATCAAAGCAATTCTTCCATGAGGGACAGGAAGGTTGCTTTGTAAGCAGGCAGAAGTCCCAAACAGAAAATGGGAACAGCTGACACATTCTTGGCATGTTGTGTGTTTTATTACCCCCTCTGTGCACATTGCAATTCCTGAGAGAAAGAAGAAAAGACAGACCGAGCTGGGCTCGTTGAAAGCAGTTCCTCATAACCGTGTTATGGCTCTGATCTCCCACCAAAGGGATCAGAAATGAGTCTGAGCAGCAAAATTCAGGTCTCGATCCACACCTCCAAAATCCTGGCTTTCTGGGATCGTTGGTTTTGTTTGTGCTAAGCCTTATTCAGTTTTATCCTGCTTCTGTCAAACACACCTAATTTACACATCTAAATATTACAGTGTTGGAAAGGCTATACTAGAAAGGAGACAAAATTCTGTGAAGGTTGTGAAGATTTCTGTTATGCTATATCCAAAGCTTATTGCACAAGATTTTCCCTGAGGCTGAAATATCCCATACTTGGTATCAACATCTTTTAATGTAAATCAGCACCTTTTAATGTAAGCATAATGAGGAGGGAGAAAGAATATTTTACACACCAAAATACAAATTGAAGCTTTTTATGTGTGAGTTGCTAAAAGACTATCAGATGTAAAATTGCTCGATTCACACATTTGTTCCTAAGAGAAATGCTAATGCACTTAAAAGATAATTTAAAAAAAAATTAACTAATTGTAAGTAAATTACTGTGGCTCAGAGATCAGAGCATTTTCTCTGACTGTCAGTCCCTGCAGGCTCAATCCCCACAGACAAGTGAAGGCCCCACTGCCAGAGCCAGAACTGGGCAGGGCTCAGCGCTGCACCAGAAACCCTCTTTGCAGGAATGTGCCTGCTGCCAGGGCTGTTTGGAGAGGTAGTGAGATGGAAATGATTTTGTTTTGCTTGTCTGAACACTGAGGTTTCTTCATATAGTTGTAAAAAATTCATACTTCAGTCATGCAGCACTGAAAACAAAAAAGGTTTCGGTATCTACAGCTTTTTTTTTTTTTTTTTTTTTAAAGCAGAATACCTTGACTATTCTAAACAGTCAAAATACTACCTCCTAAAATACAAGGGTAAGTTTTCTCAAAACCATAACTTGACAACTGTCATTTTGCCCTTTTGTTGCCCAAAGAAATCGTGAGCGGTTTCCAGCGGGTCCCGGGAGCCCAGGCCCCGCTGCCGACAGCCGTCCCTGCAGTGGGAGCCTGACCACCCGAGCTGGCTCTGCTGTCCCGGGCAGCCGCCCAGGGTGTGCTTACTGCCTCGTACGGCAGGAGCTGACAGTTAACGCACACAACTTCTCCTTTTAGAGCCTACTCAGTGCTTGCCTTGTGCAGCTGAGAAACCAAAATGCCCGCGGGATCTGCACGGTGTCACCCTGCTTTACTATTGCTTCTCTCCTCTGCACCCCTGTGGGCAGCTGAGATCTCCTGCAGGAATGAAGACGGGGAGACAGTCGATTGGTAAGTAAATACCACGCAGAGGAGAAACTCTGGGTGAGTAAATAACACTTGAGATTAAACCGCATGAAGGAGGTGGATCACTGAGAAGTAATGCATAGCAATCACTGTTTTACTCCTGTTTGCTTGTGAGTAGTAGCTGAATTTTGCATTTGAAAAACCTATGATAAGTTACTGAAATGTGACTTCCTTTCACTGAACCAACCACCCTACTGCATTGTGACTAACTGCAAAATAATCACCGTTTTACACAGCGTTCATGTCTCATCATCAAAGGGAGTGTAACCTGTGTTCGGGTGCCAAGGCTGCGCTCGCCGGTGGCAGCCCCAGGGGCGCCTGGCCCGGGCCAGGGCTCCAGCACGTGGCTTGTCTGGCTGAGGGAAAATAGCCGTATCTCGCCCTTAGCCTCGTCGCTCGTACCCCAACAGCAGCGTGGTGGGACTTGTCCCCTTGCTGCCGTCGCTGAGGGGGAGCGGAGGCTGGGCCGCCCCAGGAGGGATGCGGGAGAGGCGCGGTGTGGGGTGGCAGTGTGAGAAAGCGCCGTCTGCGCCTTGTGACTGAGGAGCAGAGGTCGTTCCCCACCGCCGGAGCTGCCGGCACGTTAGAGCTGGTACCATCCTGCTGCCAGCAGATTAACGTGCTTTGAAGATGAAAGATGTAAAGTATAATTACATAATATCCAGCCCACGCTTAAAAAGTGAAACAAGAGCTCTTAAAAAAGAGCACGGAAGCCTCCCAAAGATAAATATCAACCAATTTCAAAAGAAAAGTGTCTTTCTCATGGAACAATGATTACTTTGGATACAAGTGATAAAGAAGTAGATGCTATTCTTGCACATCCCTTCCCTTGCACACAGAGCTAGCTGCAGGGAAAGCAGGAGTTCCTCACACTGCAGGCAGGCTACTCAAGCAGGACCATAAATCTGGTTTTGCTCTGTATAGGCACAGCATCAAACGTATGAGGGTCTGGTCCATCTCTGTGACCTATCACCCTTGCCAAGGCCCTTCTGGATAATGTGATTTTTTTCAGGAATCAGACTCTCAGTGGGTGCAGCTACCCAACAACTTAAAGGTACAAGAAATCTTATTTCTCCACAAACTGCAATTATTCCTTGCAGAATGAGTCTGTCTGTGCTAAAGCTAAACAAAAAAACCAGACCAAACACAAACAAACAAAACAAAACAAAAAAACATTTACCATCCATTTCTTAAATGAACACGATTTTTGTATCCAAATTCTCTGAGAAATTCTGTGAAAGCTGTGGCTAGGAGTAATTCACCTGTGCCTCTGTGTGAACACCAGCAACGAGGGATCTGTTCCAGATGGGAACTTGGGGGTCTGCACAGGGAAAACCATGTTCCCTTCTGACAAATTTAGCAGGAAGGACAGGGGAGATTTCCTTTCCAATATGCCATGATCACAGAATCACAGAATCTTGGAAAAGACCTTGAAGATCATCACAAATGAAAGAGAAACTTGCCTATCTTCAGGGGTCATCCTAGTTTATTGACAAGAAATGGTCAACTTCTTCCTGATTCTGGATTTAGTTGCTATGAAGCTGATAGGAGAAGCAGAACTGAAACTGCTGAGAAAAGCTTCCTTTTAACCAAAGCTTCCTCTTAAATGCCCTTTCAAACAAACACAGCACTGCAGGTTTTGTATTCAGTTAGCAAGAGCTTTATGTGAGTTCCTACTATTCAGTGTTTTCATCCTGCAATATTCCGTAACTACTCAGTATTCAGGCACCCTTTCAGTTGCTACTAAACCGGAGGAATCACTTGCCTTATCTGACCTGATCCCACTGCGCTCCCCAGCTGTGCCTGCGGTTCCTACCCATGCACAGCGCCTGGGCTGGCAAAAGTCTCTGCTGTGTTTTCATTCCATGCAGGAGCTCATCCCACCATCTTCACTGCACCTCGCACAGGGACCACCAGAGCAAATGGCCTTAGGATCAGCTCTCTAAGGAGGGCACAGAGTCTTTCCTTTATTCATCCAAACTCACTGTATTCTGTGAGAAGCTTTTCATGCAAATAAAAGCCAAAACTCTGCTCTCTGAGAAGTGTTGAGTCAAGGACTGAAGCCATGGATGTACATTGTTTGGGGTTTTTTTGGGGGTGGTGGTGGAAGAAGTAAATATGTGATTAAGAAGTAAAGATGTGATTATTTGTAGTAAGTTAGTGTTCAGTCACAAGCAAACAATGTGACAACACTAACTGGGTGTAAGCAGATTTGCTTTTCCTTGGTTCTCAGGAAAGTAACTTTCACTCTGCTCCCACAATACCTAAGCTCTTGAGAAACTTCCTGTGCACAAATAGCAGTGAAGACTTTTATACAACTTTAATTGCTAATACACTCAACTGACTTTCTGGAAAGGGCCAAAACATGTATCCACTGGGAATTGGCAAGCAATTTACTGATAGCTCAACTACGGCCATTCCCGTAAGCATACCTGCTAACGCGGATTTGTCAGATGCAAGGCTGTAAACACCCCGAGAGCATAAATCTTCCACTACATTTCAAAGCAGATAGGAAAGGCTTTGTATGCTAATTCCTGGATCAGCTCGTACTACTGTAACGACTGCTATTCCTCTCCTTTCCAAATCTTCATTTCATATAAAGGGATTGTTGTGATGCCTCGTGCATGGACAGCTCTCCCCAGCCTTGCTATATAGATCACTTTCTTCTCTTCTCCGTGATCTGTCATCAGCAACAATTTCTCCTGAGATATTTAAGGAACATCACTCAGTCTGTGGCAATGCAGGTGGATTACCAGGATCACCAGTGGTGTGTTTCTCTTCTGCCTGTACATGTACGTTTCCCATGGATTAAATGTTCCTCTAGCAAAATGCTTTTCTGCCACTTCTTACCTGCTTTCAGAGATGCTGGTTTTGACCAACTTGAGATTGTAAATCAACAGGGCGAGGCTTGCTCCTCCTGATATATTTGAAGGGTTAAGAACAGTCAGGCTGCATTTTTGGTAAATAGTATAGGATTGAAGATAATGCTGCTCAGTTCTTACTTACTATTGACATAAATAACAAATTATTCAAGTACAGCACTCAAAGAAAGTGGCTCAATTAATTATATTGCAATTAATCCCATGGACTTGTGCACTGGGAAAACCTGTTTACTTCATCAGGGACATTAATGTGAAATGAGCCATTTACTGACAATATTGAGTACTCTACAATTTTGAAAAGATTTGTCTCTCTGGCTAATGGTTTGCAAATATCCAGTCTGCAACAGTTCAGCAGAGTGTGAGTCTGTTATCAAAAGTAGGATTGGAACAACATTGTCACATGGCTTTATACTTATTTTGTGGGTTTAATATGTATAAATATAACATTATCATTTTTATAATTTTATCTATTTTATATAAAGTTATATTTGTATAATGTAAGAATGTATTGGTAAGAGGTGTCCAGGTTGATCATGAGAATATCAGACTGAGTTTGGGACCTGAGGTTCTCTACCAGCATCAGGAGCAATAGGGATTTGGTGGCTAAACAGGACTCCAAATCAGGGCCACCTCAAATTCTTTTGGGGTACCAACAGCAATCTGTCACAGCAACAGGTCAAACCATCCTCCCTTGCTTGCTAAGAAGCAGAACAAATTTGTCTGCAGCAGGTACTGCGCTGCCAAAGTGCTGCTGGTTCCTGCACTGGGTCACCTCCTCCAGGCTGGGAGATGTCCACACCGCAGGCTGGTGGCACTGGTCCCCCTCCAGCATAGCAGCATGGGCATCCCCGGAGTCACCCTGCTCTTAAATCCTCAATCCTTACACATTCAAACAGGATGGTTGTAAAAAACAAGTCTTCTTCACTGTCACAGGTTTGCTCTTTACAAGTTGCCAAAACATGCCAAAGGAGAGATTCCCTTGCTGGGGCTGGAATACATGTACATGGACACCCTGGCTCCACAGTGGCAGCTCGGTAAATACCTCGTCAACATGACACAGGGTGCTCTGGGACAAACACTGAAGCAGCTGTACGAGATGTATGAATCTGAGGCAAGTGACATTTAATTATCATTTTATTAGTACACTTACTTGATATTACATGCAAATGAAATGAAACCAGCCAAAAAAAGCACTTAGAGGTATGGCCAGACCTGACCAACTAGATCTACTAAAACACATCAAGGGGAGTGTCTCGACAGCTGGGCAGTTTATTTGCAGTTTTGGCTACAATTAGAAATTACCCTTGAACTTCCATTTTCTAGTCAAGCCTATCACACACTTAAAGCATTGCCCATCAGAAAAATGAGCATTGGCACATAGTTCCTTTGTTTTTTTCTCTGCAATCCATGTTGAGCAACGTCTGAAGCTGTGAACTGGCTGTGAACTCAGACCAGGGCCAGTGGTGACTATTACAGACACTTGTCCTAAGTCCTCCCATGTGCATGTGTTTCATGCTCTGTCTCAAATCAAATCTGGGTTTTGCTCTTCTCCCTGAAATCACTGTGACTGTTTCAGCAGAGATATGCTGCTTGTTAGGCCTTTTTTTCCCCCCACAATCAGACACCTCATTTATATTTGTGTGAAGTGATTAGAAAATACCACAAGATCTGCCTATAGTTATTTTGTTACCATCTACATAGTATTCTCGGGAGTCTGGGTGTGTCTTTGCATTTTTGCTGTGGGTTAGTGGTGGTAAAGTGTCATTAATTTCGATGTGGAAGAGATTCCCACAGTCAGTCAAATATTGTCAATCTGTTCAACTGTCCTATTCTGGTCAATTGTCCTATTCCAGGTCTCACTGTAATTGTAATAAACTGCTTACAAATTCAAAGTACATCAGGAGGGGAAGCATGTCCCAACTCCTTTGAAGTTCTCTGTTCAGAGAGAATAAGGTGTGGCTATATGCAAACCTTTTGCTTGTCCTTCATAAGAACGCTTGTCACGTCTATTTTCCTCAGCAAACATTTTCACCTGGTCTGGTTGCTAAATCAGAGAGGCACAAAAAAAAGAGGGGGGGGGACTTCTTTGCAAGCGAGTGCCCAATAAACCCATGTAAATTGTCTTAGTGAGTATATTCAACCTCTTGAGGAAGGGCTACTGCAATGATTGAGAGAACTTCCACTTTATATTAACTGGGACCCTAATGCTGAGTCTTCAGGTTTATTCTACTGTAACTTCTGTGGAGACTGTGCCAGCTGAATTGGGAGAAGGATTAGGCTCATGGTGTTCACACAGAAAAGTCCTGAATTCTTTTTTCTGTTCCCAGCAGAAGCTCGCTTGAATGCTTTCCTTTTACTGAATGTCATGTTTCAGAAATGTGTGTTTTCCTGCAGAAGAACAGCATTGCATATGCGATATACAATGATGAGGTCCCTGAACCAGACTCCAATGGGTGGAAGAGAGGACATACCAAAGGTACAAGGAGAGTCCCAAGTTATTATTTTCTCCTTTCTAAAGTTGTGGATAGCATCTACTTGTCTGTCTATCTGCATATCTAAAATTCCTGCCTAAAGCAAAACTGGAGAATGATTTGCATCATGCGTGGTTTGTTGTATAGTTATATATGCTGCAGCGTCTGTTTTGGTTTTGCTATGCCTGTGCTATGTTGAAGAACTCTTAGGGCTTATGGACCCTTTGTTTTCAAGAGTTAAAATTTATGTATCTCCTTTCAGCGAGTGCAGACCACATTGTCCTGAGCCTAACAGCAACAGCAGTACAAAACGCGAAGTGAAAGGCACTCTAAACCCCTCCAAACTCTCTCTCTCTGGGGCAAGAAGCTGCTGCCAAGATCATGGAAGTGCTAAAGCATGCAGCAGAAGTAAAGCAAGACTTTAAATAAGTGTAAAGTTCAGTGGAGGTGTACATGTTCCGCTGAGGAAGCAGATGGGGTTTGCCCAGCCTGACTCTGGGATGACCACATTTTGCAGGGCTGTGTTTTCAGGCTGCAGCCATGGGGACAGCTTGGAGCTGTGCTCCTCCCTGGAGCACCCTGCTGCAGAGGGAGGCACAGCCTGTCTCTCTGCTGCTTCCCTGCGGAGGAGAATTTGGTCTGGGGAAGAAAACACAGCATTGACGGAATCTGTTTCCATTTACGCAGAGAACATATGAAGGGAAGGAAAATGAGTAGTGGAGAGAGGGTCACAGCCACTAAATCATCAGGCTTTTTAAAGACAAAATTTGAGCAGAGAAAGAGAAAAATTTTGAAATTTTTTTTTTCAAAAGAAACATGGTGACAGTTTGAGTTAGGCTATGCAGGAGAGAATTAATGCAATTTTAATAGAATGTTAGTGTCTCTTATAATCCATTGAACTATTCTAGAGCCAGTTTACTGTAGACATTAACACACTGAAGTGTGGTGTCTGCAGCAGCAAATCCAAAGTAGGACACAGCTTTATCATCTCAGGGCTTCTTCCTCCTTAATTCATTTGCAATAACTTTTTTTTTTTTTTTTTTGACAGGTTTTCTGCTCTTGGACAAATCACAAGGCTTCTGGGTGATTCACAGCGTGCCCCTGTTCCCTCCCATCCCTGAGGATGGTTATGGGTATCCAGCTACTGGGGAGTCCTATGGACAGACAGCCATCTGTATAACCTTCAAATATGACCAGTTCACAGAAATAGGTATGAGAATTTTCTCCCTAAGAAAGCCTTTGCCCCACCGCACCTCTCTGACTGCTTTCCTCGAGGCTTCACCTCAAAAATTGCTTGTTCTTGTCCTTCATTGTCAAATTCAGAAACCAAGTGGGGCTTGGAAACAGCGTTCTTGGCCTCAGTTATGTTTATCCAATGATTTCCTGTGTGAATGTGGGAAATTCACTCTTCTACTCTGTCTCCATCTCCCTGTGGGGACTAGGGATAATAATAGTCACAAGTGCAGTTCGAGAGTAGACTCAGTCCGTGCATACAAAATGCTTTGGAAGGATGAAGTAGGATGATTAATCTTTTTTAACAGTAATAGCTTGTTCAGCTGCAATCATCTGCAGTTCTAAAAATGTAAGGCAACCACTGCTTGAGTCTGAGTAGTAGCCTTGACTCATCAGAAATATGAAGTATGGAGGAAATATCACCCAGAATTTACCCAGGTACTTTTTGTTACAAAAAATACCAATACTAAAATTGGAAAAAACTCAAATCCATACCTGTAAGATTCAGAACAATCTGAGAGTGATATCTGGTACTGGGATCCTGAAAGGGACTATCAAAAGGCGTTACAAGAAGTCATACTTCTTAAGTATGACAAGAAGTCATGCTTCTTAACGCTTTTCACACTGTTTTTCACTCTTTTCTCAGTTACAAACCTCAAATGATATTAACAAAACACATAAACTGAGCAAATGGCCAGCCTAGCCATACCCCAGAGCTATCTAAACCAGGTTCCTGTTTGTGGAAGCACATCTATGCATGTGTTTAGGAAAAGAGGACAAGAAAATGAGACACTTACACTAATGCTTTTCCTGCTCCATCCTCCCAGTTTCTGGTAATCTGTGGTTCAGGGGATTTCCTGAGCCGGAAAGACTGGAAAGTTCCTGATGGACTGGTCTTCCATGAACTCATCTAATGAGCCCATTTGTTCCCTTGCTCTTTATGATATCCATCGCAAGGAATTCTACAGTTAAGCTGTGCACTGTACAGAAAAGTAAATTTCTTCTGCAAATTCAATCCAGACACTGAAAGTCAAGCTCTGTTCTCCCTAGAACCAAACTAGACCCTTTGGCATCTCTCCTGTTTGCATTTGGCTTGGCAACTGTAACTGACTGGAAACTACTCCTGTAAATATGGACAGGCTTGGATTTACACATGCTGTCTGAGCGCTGTGTGACTGCTTAGAGGCTTGAAGATGAACATGGGTGGAAGTGGCAGTGGACCAAGACCACTGGTTAACAGTTCTGCTAGGAATAATGAGGTGTAAATAGAAAAACCTAAGCATACTCTCCCAGCCAGTCTACGTGCCACAGGGCCAGTCAGAATACAAAGCAACTAAACACGTTTTTTGGTTGCTAAAATAAGATACTTTGACACTGAACTCCTCCAGGAGATAGGCTGTGAAGACTAAGAGGGATTTAAGTGTCCTTTCCAAGGCAGAACTTTGCTCTCTTGATTGCTTCACTTTAACCCATTTTAATACTGCATGTGTTCATTTCTTTGGGTTTTTCTTAGACCAACAGATGCTGAGTAATAATCCAGGAATCTACAGCTGTTCCATCCCTAACATCTTCCAAGCTGACCTCCCAAATCTGCAGAAGCTCTGTGCAGGGTCCAGGCTGCCCTCAGTCCCCTTGCACCACCTCTCCAAGCTCCAGTCAGCTCACGGGGAAACATTTCTCCACTTTGCAAAGTCACACTTGTTCATAGATGGTAAGAGTAGCTGTTGCTCTATCACACATTCTCAAGCAAGAAATAAGTAATTAATATATTCTTTGGAAATTAGTATTTTCTCTGAGGGGAAAAAAGAAGTTCAGCTTCAGAAATAAAGGTAACAGAGGGCAAGGAATGGTGTCCCATCATAATATTCTCTCAGCCCCACAAAGTGAAAAGCTGTCTGGTCCTTCAGATGCCTTAAGGTGTTCAACAATGTGAATTTCAGAAAATTTATTTTCTGTTATTCAACATTAACAACAAAGAACAAAAATGGGCTTTGAATCATCTGCTTTTTTTTATTATGAAGAAGGCTTGAAATTTTTTTCCTTTCTTTTTTTTTTTTCCTGCTGATTGTTTGTAACAGGTTTTCTAGGAGAAGGAGTAGAAGCAGAAATTAGCTTCTGAAACGAAAGTCAAAATAAGGAGAGGGGGCAAAATTCTCTCTGGCTCACTTTCTGCATTTGAATGAAATGAGCCCAGTTTAGGTGATGCTTTTCAGTCACCTCTTAAATGAAGGAACATGAAGGACTAATTTCGCACAACCTGTGTTATTCCACAGATATCTACGTGGCCTGGATGGCCCAGGAACTGAAAACCGATTTGTTGGCTGAATCCTGGCAGCATTCCGGCCAAAAACTTCCTTCAAATTGCTCTCTCGACTACCACGTCTACAACATAGACCTAATAGGGATGCCATTGAATTTCACCTTCTATTCCATTAACGATCATTCCAAATGGGCTGTTTCAAGGACATACGAAGATCAGTGGACGTGCATTGGAGACTTAAACCGCGCTGCTGAGCAAGCTTGGAGAAGTGGTGGGTTCATCTGTACACAGAATGAACATATCTACAAAGCCTTCAGGCATTTGATAATCCACTACAACAGTTGCACCGATGCTTCCACATTGATATAATGAACCATTCCTCCCAAAGAGTACAGCCCCTCATTACACAGAAAGTGTAGGAAATATCTCCCTTAAATTATATTTTCACTCTGAAAAATGGCCCTGTGAGTTGCCAGATGTGTTAGCCCTTCACCTCATTAGCTATGAAAGCAGGTGGTTTGCAGGTAAATTATGGCTGTTTTTCTCTGGGTGATGGACCAGCAGGCCCTGTGTGTGCTGAGCCACGCTCCGCTCTCTCCCTGGCTCCTCTCACCATCAGCGCCGGGCTGGGACGCTGCTGCACAAGGCTACACCAAAGCACATCGCTGTGAGCAACTGTGCACAGGCGTCCCCAGGGCAACTTGTGAGTGATGCCAGACATGGGACAGGAGGAACTGGTCTCGTTAGCTAGGCTGTCAGGGCTGGACAGCTAGCAAGAGAAAAGTACCCCAAAATGCTTCAAAATTGCCCCACGTTCCAGGCACTGTTGACATCAATCACAGCATTTCTGCTCAGTTTGGGCTGAATCTCTTAAAGAGGTGACATAATTAGATACAGACAGGGAGATGAGTCGATCTGTGGACAGAAAGGCTTCATTTTTACATGATTAATCTTTAGAGAAGAAATGAGCTTTAAATCATTTGTAACCGATAGCTTGGGAGTATTTCTAGTGCTTTTATTCATGTACAGCAATCTTATAAGCAAATAAACATGTCCAAAATATGAATAAGCAAAATAAATTAAGAGCAAAAATGGTCTGTTTACAGCTTCCCTCTTCCATCTTTATAGCTATTGGTGGTTGGTTACAATGTTTTATAGCTGCCAAAGGAAAAATGGAGACAATTAGGAAAAAAATTTGAGAGAAAAGAGAAGAAAATATTTGAAGGAAGATGTTATTACACCTATATTTTCACACTACAACAAACGTGGCTGTTAATTTTCAATACTTCCAGTCTCAGGCTTAGGACCTGAAGTTTGCATGGACTTGCTATGAAGACAAAGCTAATCTGCAAAATCCTGATACACTCTTGGGTTCAGATTTCTGTATCTGTATTTAATATGTTCCTAAATATATTTATAGGGTTATACCTCAGTTATATTTTTTTTCTTGAGTTGCTAATATAAACTCCAGTCTGAAGATTTGGCTGTCCCACTAATATTCCTGTTTTGCTGTGTTCATAGTCCATACACTGTGTCCACAACATAGTCCACAACAGTGTTTTACAAGGAAGTAGATATAAAGAAATGCCCCACAACTGCAAGAAGTTGTCAAAGATTTTGCCCTGAAAAATCAACCACACAACAAAGTGTATGAAGTACCAAACAAATCAATTTCAGAAAATGTTTGTGCATACTTCTTGAAGAAATAAAAAGAATGTATCATCTGGCCTGCTTAATGAGAAGAATTGTGCAGGAGTAGATTTCATATTTAGTCGATCTGGATTGAAGTCAAACCTGAGTATCATAGCTCCGTGAAAATAATGTAGATAGCTTAGATATTCTGCATGAAATAGGTGTTTTTATCTTCTCCATGTATGACCAAATAACATTGATAAATAATTTGCCTGATAATGTTTTTTCTCTGATGTTTGTCAAATTGTTTTATGTATATAGTTTTCATTGTTTTACTAGCTGTGGTCAAGCAACACCTATTTGTGGCACTGAAAATTGCCAGTGACACAGAATGCTGAGCAGTGGGATGCTAGGGCATCACTCAGATAAGCCAAGATAAAATAATTTCTCTTGCCCACCTTTTCATGGCAGACACTAACCCAACCTGCCTGACTGAACTCTTACATCTTGCCCATAGCTTTGCATATGCATGACCTCAGTGTACAGGAACGGTGAGAAGTCTGCAGTGCTGGTGAGGTTCACCATGGTGTATCAGAGGGCACCTGGACCTGTGACACAACCTGTATTTCTTATGGTAGATGCTCAGCCACAGCATTTGGGTCAGAGAGTTCAATAGCAAAGAGTCTCCATCCACCGACTGTCACAAAGGTGTTGCCACAGCCCTGCTCTCCAGGCTAAAAGTCAACAGTCCCTCATTTGACTTTAAGTGTTAATTGCTATTCTTAATTATTTGAGCAAACGATAGCTGTCATAAAGCTTCACAAGACCACTTACAACATTCCTCTTTCATTATACCCCAGATTGGTAGCCTCCATTTTAGCTGTTACTGAGGAGGCATAAACAGCAGTGGGAAGATGGAGAGAAACAGTTGTACCATACAACATTACAAACACCTAAATAGCCAGGTTGTGCACACTCATTTCAGTGGCATAGCAATAAAAAGGCTGCAGTTCCTGTTCCCTCATTTTTTGACTAAACAACTTTAATTCGGTTTTGCTTTTGTTGTGTAACTTCCATATTTGCATATCCTGGTATTTCTACTACACACATTATGAAACATGGGCAGACTCTTTGTTTCCCGAAAGAGGTTGATAATCAACAAGATAAACCATACAGATTTTTAAAGGGTTTGTAACTCTCAGGCTTCCCGTGCAAAGGGAAGACCATATGCCACTTACTTGATCTCATATGCCCTCACAGCATGCATTGTGATCAATCATTGGTGTGAAATATTTATTTTTTGCATATTTTATATATAGATATTCATAGAGTTTTAAATTTTAAAATGTGCTGTTTTTTCTCAAAATGCCAAACGCTCAACAAATATCCGCCTGTCCCAGTGACTCCGTGCTGCCTTTGCTGCCCACTGTGACCCTTTTGACTGGACAGACCTTGTCCTGTGGAAGGGGACATCTGGCGCTACCCGCTCTGTGATTTCAGGGGGACCTGCCCAGCAAAGCTGATCCTGCAAAAGGACAGAAGTCTTGGACCCTGGCATGGAGAGGGGATAAAGCTGATCTCTCATCTGGAAACCCAGAGTCTTTTCTCTTCAGTGTGAAGGTATGGCTATTCTGACCCTTGGGCTCTGTTCTAGTTAGACTAAATGAGAACATTTATTATACATGAAAATTGTTTGCTGAGGGAGTAGGAGAGGCCAAAAGCAGACATTATTAATCCACTAAACATTACTGTACTGCAGCCAAGTTTGTAACAAACACAACAGTAGGGATTGTTGTTTGGTATAAATTGCCTTGTAATCATTTCCACAAGCCGAGACTCGGTCCCAGCACGCCTGACAAGCTTACAAGGGGCAGGAAATGCAAATACAGCCTCTTGAAATACACGCCTGCCACTTGCTCACCCACCAGGACATCTCCTACCCTCACCACAGCCACTGTCATCACAAGGGCAGAATCCTGTCTCCCTGTCACTGCTCCAAAAAAAACCCTGATGATTTTTCTATAAACCCCTGTATCCCTGAGGATGCTTCTGTAACACCGGTAATTGTGGATCGTTAGGGTAGTGGTTTGCTGTGTTGGAAGAGTGCAGTTTTACACAGACTTAATGCAAGAGGTCAAAGGATTAGACAATAGCCTCACTAGAAGAAAAACTAAAACTAAAAAAAAATAAAAAATAAAAAATTTGAAGGCATAAAAACTTAAACTGCGTGAAGTTTAACTCCAGCTGGGCAATTACAATACTCGCAAACAGGTACAGGCATTGCGGCCTGAGCCCACCCCACAGGGCAGCCTTTATGGTGGGACTGCTTCTGGTGTCTCCACAATGACTGAAAATCTACTGAGCCCTCATGACGGGAGTGATGAGCAATGTATTGGAGAATTTTTAAAGGACACCTGGGGCTCCATGCAGCTGTCTGCCAGCAAGTCAAGGGAAGTTTTGGGAGAAATTTCTCTGACTGAGCTGGGAACCTTCCCTTCTCCAAGGCATGCTAACATAGCCTGGCACTCGGACTTGTCATGGAGGTCCGCAGTTCTGAACCACAGTAGTCTGCTCCAAAGTGTGCTAGATTGCTCCAAAGTGTGCTAGATTGCACTTTTTAAAAGTACAGAAGTTCTGCAAAGCCCAGGAGGTTTTGATAGTTTTGCTGTCAGTAATACCCAGTAATTCTTCCAGCTTGCAAACTACACACGCTGCTCCCCTCTCAGCACACTTTGTGTAGTTTTCTGCTCTCAAAACAGGAAGTTTCCAGTAAACACATCTAATGTAAGTGCCTGTGTCAACAGGGCTTCCTCAGCCTGCCTGCGGCATGAAGGGAAGGGTTATTTTTTGCAAAGACATATGGGCCTCTCTCATCCCTCTCTCCTGTTTAAATATATACACTCCTGACAGTAATGAAAAGCATCATTGTGAGAATTTGTTTTAATGTATCAAAGCATCCTTGGCGTTGTTGCATAGTCACATAATTACCCCCAGAGAAACTTACACCCATATGTTAACGCCCATAAATTATTGTGTGGATCTTTTATACCTTTATTTTCAGTTTCTGGGAAAGATACATCACTGGGTGCTTAGTATAGTAATTGCTTCAGAACATGCAAGCTGCCTATGCCCTGGGTAAAATGTTCGGGAGACAGAGTAGTGCTGGCAGTGTCTTCTAAAAGCTCAGTGCAAGCCAAAGCCTAACTGTGCTCAGAATGTGATGCAAGAATATGATGCAGCTCTTTAATTTCACAAGAGATTTCTTAAAAAGACAGGAATTTTAAAATGAGAATGGAGATGAATAGAAATTTATGTTAGGCAAAGTGGGAAAAAACCCTTGTAGCAGGGAATAAATTCTTCATAGCACAAGGCAGAGAGCCTGATCTGAAATTTCAAGCTATAATATCAATATCAGTGTTTTGCAGACACCCTGATACCCTGAGTAGCTTAGCCATATCTGGCACTTTTCTGTTTAGATTGGAGATACCAGGTTAAAGGCCTAATCTGCTGAATTTTCTCATAATCCTTATGAACTTGGCATGAATGCAGTAAAAGAAGGTGCATATGTACTCAGAAATCAGTTGTAGCACTTTCAGATCTTGGTCTCAGATAGGAGCCAGCTCATAATACAATTTTTTAATGCAGGCCCATTGTATGCTTATCTTTATGCTTTTTTAACTGATTTATCCCAGTATTAAGAGTATGCTACTCTATGCATATTGGATATGTTCCTTTTACTCAAACTGTTAAATACAAAACTTTAGAACTTGAAAACATTTATCTTGCTTTTTATAAACAGCTGTGTTACACCTTCACTCAAGTGATTTTAGTAAATCTTCTTGTTTTATTTTTTTCAGCTGAGTTTGTTTGACATTTCTACATAAGCATCTATCTGGTGACTATTCTGATTCTCCTGTAAGAGGGATAAAAGCAAGGAACATTCTTCCCCTCCTTTGATCACTTTGCAGCTTGGGAAAGGCAAACTGATATTCAAATATTCAAAGCTTTACTGGAGCAGAGCATAGTATTTAATGTTGCCTGCTAGAGCGCTGGCGATTGCACTTGTACTAGCATTGCATAATTTATTAATCATAGAAATTTTGCATGCAAATTAGCCACACAGTTGTGCATAATAATACAATAACCCAAAATTCTGTCTTCATATGTGTTAATGCCCGCAAATAAGCATGTCACATTACAGCAGTACACAGTTTCACCATTACATTCCAAAAGCTCACTAAAAGCCATATCATCAAGTGTTTTCTTTCTGTTCCTTACTTCTGACTTTCTAAAGTGTGAGAGTATTTAGCTCCAAGGCTTTTTCGTGTCTGTCTTTTTTCAGGTTTCCTTTTTGGGCTAAGGTTCTGTCAGCCAAAAATCAGTATTTCTTTCGCTATAGTACAGTTTTAAAAATGTATTTTTGCACTGGTATGAGTATGCTCAGCACCACTGTCCACCACTTCATGTTGAGGATTAAAAATGCCCAGCTCAGTACATATTTCAGGAACCATTTCCTTCCCAGCTCTGAAAGCTGCTCCATTTCACGTACTGACCTTGTAAATCCTAGGCATTGTGCAAAGGAAATCTGCACCTTTTCCTCTCTTGCTTTCTAACTACTCCAAATATTTCTTTCATGAAAGTCAAGGTGAGAATGAGGGAACTGACAATATTACATGGGAATTTTGCAAAGAAGGACCATGGAAGAAATGCTGCACAGCAAATAGGGACAATTAGTACAGTTGTGTTCCCAGATGCCCACCAACCTGCCCTCTTCTTTACTTCCAAAAGATGTGAAGAACCAGCGAAATGGGATGAAAGAGAGCTTGCAGGAGAAATGGAGAGGAGGGAACAAGACAATTGAAGGTAAGCAAGAGAAAAAGCAAGGGAAGAGCCGAAGGAACATTAGAATGGGTGACACCAGGGAGGTCAGAGACTTTGAGTTTGTTGACAAAGAGCCATTAGGAGTTAACTACGCAGAAATCCAGTTAACAGGATGTTTCATTTACTATGATAGTTACTTAACATTTATCCATAATAGGCTATGCTACAGAGATAAAACGAAAGGCATAAACTGAAGTGACTTAGCCAACTATTAAAAAAACCCGAACAACCAACAAACCAACACCCAGAGAGAAAGTTGCTACCTGTCTGTTACCAAACCTACAAGAGGTGGGGCAAGGCAAAGTCAAAAGCATTGAATATGTAAAAGTAGGAGAGAGAAATGAATAAACTAAGCTGAACAGTTTGAACCACACATATTTGAACATGCTAAACCATTTTTTTTTTAAAGAAGGAAGATACTTTTAAAAGAAGGAAGGTTTAAAGCCAATACAAAAATACAATGAAACCAAGAGATGCAAAACATTCCCAAGAGTAACTGCAGATCATTTTGTTACAGATCATGACACTAAAGCTAGCTTTATTCATTGTTGGGGCATTGAGAGAACTGCAGGCAAAAAAAAGTAAAAACAAATGTAAAAGAACATAAACAGAACATAATTAGTGATAAGCAAACTGATGCCTTTAACACTTTCCTCTTGGGATTATTATTACAGATATATCTACAACATAAGGCCTTTTATTCTCAGGTAAAAATCAAGCTTAGTTTAGAAACCTCCCCAGTTTTATATTTGCTTCAGTTTCGTCTCTGATCCTACTTTGCTCTCCAGCATTAAACAAACCACCACTGGTCTAATATAGTTGTTTCTCACTGCACTGAGTCAAAATCAGCAAGCATTCCTAGATATTACTTACTGTCACTTGGCTCATGGTGGCCTGCTGTTTTGTCACCTCCTGGTCTTGGATCCCACAGGGGAATAATGGCAGTATAGAAGCTGTAGCTCTATAAAAAGTGTCATCTTAACATCAGAGGAGGAGCTAGGCATAAGGGGTTGGCTTCACAAATGTAAATACCTCATAATTTATTAGTATCATGGCTTTTCTTTTACCCCGAGGCAAAAGCTTTAATAAAGGAATAGGTCTACTGCAGCAAAGGAAACAACAGCAAAAATAGAGACAAGGAAACATCCTAACTCCATTAATATTGGTGGGAATTTGTCTTCATCCTCAGTGGGAACAGAACTTCAAAGACATGGGAATCACCCATAAAACCTGAAGGATAAAATCTGAACCTTTCGTGGTCTATGACACAAACTGTATTTAGAGGATGGTAGTGTTGTCCCGACATGGTGGAAATGTCCCCAGCAGGAGTTTCAGATCCTTGGCTTGACCACAGCCTTGTCCCCACCGCTGCCAGGGTGGCTGTTAGGACAGATGTCAGAGAGACCACATGCATGGGCAGTTTCTTTGACAGAAGAACCGCTCTGAGGCAGGACCATGCAGGAGTTGGGCAGAGATGAACCTCCTCTTGGTGAACACTGTCTCTCTTGCTGTTCATGGCTTTGCTTTCAGTACCCAAATCAGGAAGAAGTGATATCCCCACCTTTAGAGGTGTTTTTTTTACATCTCAGTAATTTAAGATATTCTTTCAAAGCCTATCTCTGGCAGAATGAAGACTGAAAGCTGTATCTCCTCAATGCTACCTTGTGTTGTTAGCACTAAGGAAGATGAGTGGTGTGGAAAGAAAGAATCTTTTCTTTTCCAGGGAGATTCAAGATCTCCCTCAAGGACTAAGAACATATCCTGAGTGCACTCTGCCTGCTAAATGTTGTGAAAAATGTGGGAAAGCCAAGATGAGGGAACTCATTCCCAAACATCTCTGCAGGTCTTGTTTTGGTACTGCCACCATACAGCAAAATAGAACTTAAAAGAACAGAGGTGCCATTCTTCTGCTAACAGCAGAGTTTGTTTCCCTCTCTTTCCTTTGGATGACTCCTTATACTTCTTCCATTCCTGGGATTGTGTAATAAGACACAGTATCAAGTCACTGTATGACAATGTGTGTAATGTACAAACAACCTGGAGAGGTTGTTACACTCTCGGTGGGTGAGTTCAGCTGCCCCACAAACACACAGATCCTCATAGTCCGATTTTAGCTCTTCAAGAAAAAGTCCCCCTCTGTCCTTCATTATTGGCCACAAAAATAAGTCTGACAACACAGATCCTTTCAAATAAACCAAATTCCCAATAATGTTAGGTCTTTCAGGAAAATGTTCCATGGCAGTATGTACCCTAATTAAGCTCCTCTTTAATTTCATGTTATATTTCATAAGGGATCTGCACCACCAGACCATTGCAGGTCGTATCAAGAAAAAAAAGAGAAACATTTTCAGAAAAGCCCCTTTAAAAGAAGTATGTTTACCCTATGCTAATATGTCAGTGATGATTTTCAGTCCCTGGGTGTGGAGAGGTCTATGCACAACCTTTAAGAAAGCCACAAGTATGACTACAGAAATACAAGTTCACACCTATTTTCCATACATTAAATTTCTTAAGGAAGCCTGTGCCTCTACTGAAAAACTATAGAGAAATTTCAAAACCTGTGCTTTTTGCAAGTCAGACCTATACTGTATGTCAAAATACACAGTTGGGGTTTTTTGGGTTTTTTTGAGAGAGAGAGCATTGCTCAGGATCCTGCAGGAAAAGAGAACTTACGGTTTCAATACTTTTTTCAATAAAACACAGTATTTCTTTAATGCTGAATTCCTTTGGTTTCCAGTGCCCTCATTTTTAACAATCAGCAGGTATATAACTGTTGTAGAAATGAGGAATGAAGCATGTGGTTTGGCTGCTTTGAAAATCATATAATAATGCTATTTGAATTTGTGGGCTTAGCTTGGTAGTACAACTAAAATGACTGTCAGCTAGACAGATAGTGCAATAAAGGTGAAACACAGTACTGCAGATAAGAAACTAATCTTTATTTCATGGTCCCCGTCTTCTCTGAGTATGTGAGCCCAGCACTTTGTGGGATCAAGTGACACTCTTAAGCATAACACATCTGCTATGGAGCACGACCAGTTTGATTAGATTAGTTAAACCTAATGTGGTAAAGGCAAAGTAAAACTGAGCAGCTTCGTGGCCCTTACCAAGTATACCATAATCAAGTATACCATATATCTTCCATAAGCAAGGGAAATTTCAAGGGCTAACAGCTTCTGAAGTAAGTGTAGTGTAATTTAACTGTAGTATTGTATGAAGCATGACAATAAGATCAACTGAGTAAAAAAACCAGAAGAGCTAAATTCTGGACAAATTTATGAATGCACTGCACAAATTAATACATATTCGTGCAAAGTATTGAGCAGAAGAGAAATATGTTTCTTCTAAGAGGATGTAGGTGTGGCTACTACAGCTTACCAAAGAGATTTTTAAAAAAATCCTGTTAATGCTGTGTTCTTGCTGTGTTTGAAGTAATAATTAGAGTCTGGCAGCACGTTTGAATGATAACTATTACTGTCTTCACACAGATTTTCTAAGCTTGAGAGACCAGTTTTCAAAAGCTCTCTAGCAAAGCTATTATGTTACCAATATTACTCCATCAGAAGAAACTGTTAAAAGATGATCAGAAATACCGACGGTGAGTCCTGGTTTTCCAGTATCTTCTCAGGAGTAGGCTTCAAAAAATGAAAGTCAGCTGTTTTTGACACTAATCTCTCATAATTACAACTGAAAATGATGCAATTGGCAAATTCTCAACAGTCTTGGAAATTGGACCTAATACATTCAAAGGCATAAGCCTTTAAAATATTTCACACATAGACACTTTTTGCCAATAGTCTCAATTAGAACTCATGTTTTTGTTCTTAAAGAAAAAGCCCCATGCTATTTCTTTCATTGCTGATACAGTTTTGTATCTGTTACTGCTTTGAATTTTCTGTTTTGAATACTCCCAGAAGGAAGTTGTCACTGCAGATGCCCCAGACTCTGCTTGGCTTTCTATGCAGCTCAGCCATTTCCCGCCATTGCAGGTATGGGATGCCCCAGCTTATTTCATTGTAACTCCAATTTATGGGGTTTTTTTCTTCTTTAGGCTTATTAAAAAAACAAATCTTGGACTGAAAAGAAAGCACTTTTACCAGAACAGATATTTGGATTCCTTTTATTCCAAACTCCCATAGCACTGTGTCCCAGATGGCTTAACACTGAAAAGGATTCCAGTAAGTCTTGTATATGGATGTATGAACATACTATATATAAAGAAAAACTTACAACTGAAGATCTCTAATACTGTAAAATAAAGCATTCAAAAGTGAGGAAATATAGAATTACATTTGCCTGGGCAACTTTGATTTGGCCTGTGTATGGCTACCCTTTATAACTGGACCATCTTTTGTTTTGTGTACAAAATCTACAGCTTTCTCACATAATGGGTAGGGGGTTTGGTTTCTAATCCTTTTTTAAGTGTATAGTATTCTAGTATTATTTGTTGCTCATTAGCCAGCTCTGTCCCAGAACCTAATTCTGTCATGGGAGTTTTATATGTTTAGCTCCCTGAAGTATTATGGTTCTCATGTTTGGTCTAGGATATATAGTAGTGGTACAAGTAAGATGTATGCCTATGGGTGGAGGGAAAAACAGTATTTACCATTAACAGACTCAAACTGTTCATTTCCTTCCTTTTGTGGGTTCCCTTCCAGTATACTCTAGCAAGTTCTGCTCCTAACCATTTTTCTGAGTTTAATGTATTATTGGTCACAAGATTATCCTGGCTTTATGCTAAGCCTTTGTCTACTGACAAAGCCTTTCTTAAAACCCGTTGAAATGTGTTTCACCCTAAGTACATAGTTTGGTTTCTGCCACACAGTCCTCTGCGAGTACTATACATACGTAATGTCTTTTCCAAATCACAGTAGGTGGAAGCTTGGTTTGAGAATATACTGGAACATCCAGTGCATTGAAGTTTCAGGTAGTGACTGTTAAAAATTCTTGGAAATCTAAGAAATATTTAAAGGCCAGATGGTTCGGGAAGCTAACAGGAGATTAATTGGCACCAAACTGCAGGACAACAAAAAGAGTAAAGAGGGTTATCTACTGCAGCTTGCTTTTTGAAATAAGAAAAATGGAAACAACTCACGAATGCAAACATGAAGGGGACAGCACTTTTCAAAGAGTTTTGAACTGGAGAGAGTTGTGGAGTACCTGCCACTTCCTAAGGCAGGATAATACCTAGAAATACAGCCAGTAGGTGAGGGTACCAGACTGACATCTTGCTTGAAACAACAAAATTACCTTATTTAATTTCTGCCAACAGGCATAATGGAATGAAAAATCTTGAGCCCAAAGTAAAGCAAATCATTGTGTCCCCAAAAAGATGGACTGCTTCCTCATGAGATGGTGTTAAGGACAGGCTGCTCTCCATGCAAAGCTGGAGGGGTGCCCAGAGAAGCAACAGCACGGCCAATGGAGGCGGTTCATCCTTGTCAGGGTGGCAGTCTGTTCCCAGGACTACCAAGCAAAATACAGCTGAATGAGCAAGTGAGAATAGAATTTTAAATCTCAGCCTTGATAAAAGACTGGAAAACTATACATCTAGTTGTAAAAAAATCTAGAATGACATGCTAAAAATCCTCAAGAGAGACCTGCAAAGAGACTACAGAACTTGGTCTTGATAAATAACTTGTGTGCAGGATCTAAAGCAGTTTTGTTGGGATCTCCAGTAATGCCATCACTCCATCTCTCAACGATTCTGTGGCTGGCATCATATCAACAGTATCAACCCTGCAGGTTGTGTGACAAGATAATGATGCAACCCCTAGGGATGAAGGTGGAGGTGCTGGTAGGATGACAAAGTCCCACCACCCACATACAGTAAGAAATAATTGAGATTAGGTGAGGCTACAGTCAAACATGAAAGATTAAAATACTTTTTATTAACAATCACAGAACCAATTAAACTGAATGTACATAAACTATCTAATTAACAGATTAGAAAGCCTGAAGTGACATGTGTGATCTTCTAGTTTGATTTCCTGTATAATGGAGAGCAGATTTCCCTGAACTAATTCCTGTCTTAACCAGATTGTATTATTTTAAGGGGGAAACATCACATCTTGATATAAATATCAACAGAAAAGTTACCATAATTCTTGGTAAACCTCTCAATTGTTAATTATGGGTAGCTATGAATTAAGACTGCAGCTCTTGGATCTTTGTCTACTAGAGCTAAACCATGTACTTTTAAATGGATACTTACTACATAGAAAGGTATGTAAAGGGCCCCCATTAACCTTCTCTTTGATAAGCTAAATAGGTGGAACTCCTTGAGCCCCATATTAGAAGGAAAGTATCCTAATCCTTTAATCATATCTCATGTCTATGAAATCCCTCTAATTTTTCATCACTCTTTTTGAATTTAGGACACAAACCCCATGTACAACATCCCAATTTGCCTTGCATCAGTGCCAGATACAGAGGAAGTACAAACCTCTCTATTCTTTCTCAGTATTTACTTGCCTGGGCCATCAAGAGTTAGATTCCCTTTTCTAGTCACCCTGTCAGAGAAGTATCGACTGTGGTTTATTAGTCTCCAACTCCTTTTCAGTGACTGCTTCCCAGGAGAGGACTCCCTATGAGGTTTGCTGGGCCCTTGTTCTTTTTTCTAGACTATATGTTATGCTTATTTATCTGTATAAGGTAAAAATGCTTTCACAATGATTTTGTAGAAGAATAAGGCACAAAGGGACTTATCAGAGGTTACCATAAAGTATTTGTGAAGAATGAAACTGAGGACAGGACAGGTATCCTGAATCCCCTACTGGCACTAGTACTGCACATTTACATTTGAAGTTGAATTTCAGAGGCCATGACCAGATGGATAGTCAGCTGATGGATACAATCCTGGTATCAGACTGAATGCATTTAAAACTCTCCTGGTGAAATAAAATAAAATAGGGCTCAAACCATTTAGCCTAATTCTCTCCTGCCAAAGGTAAGCATGTTCTACATTCTCTTTCATAAATAATCCCCCACAAACTTAGGAGACAAAATATTTTCCCAAGCAAGAGGAAAATATGATCAAATTGGAAATATAGACAAAGGAAAATATTATCTTAGTGAATTTTTCCTTGTCATCTTGTACAGTAACTTTTGTTGAAATGGTGCTTTTGATTCTGTCCTCTGTCTCCTACTGTAGGGAATAAAGATAGTCTTCAGCATCAGTCTGTGTTGGGAAGAGCACCGAACTTGTTGAACCATGTAGACCATGCAAAAGAGCTACTGTAATAAAAGGTCTGACTTAAGACCAGATTTCATGATGAGTTTCATTTCTTCATTCAGTCAAACCCTGTGCACCAGACAGGATTGGCTCTGACAAGCTTCTACTGTAAAATGCTAAAAAAGAGGCTGAAATCTAGGCCAGAGCTAGGGGTAGTTCTTGGGAAGCTCTCTGGATTTCCTGGAGGGCAAGGTGTGGCTCTGTACGTGGGAGGTAAACGCCAGTGATTTTCTGTTACTAGTAATTAGGTGCAGCTTGAGTTTCATTAATAAGAGCTACATATGCATACTGGAAAAAAGAGTTTATCTGACACCGGGATTATTACATGTTGCCAGCTAAATGTCTTATAATATTCATTACCTTTGTTATTTTATGATTAGCACTTATAACCATCCGAAAGCACGTTCATATTTTATCGACACATAAGAAAAAAAGTTGTGCCATTGCGAGTTTATAATCTAAAAGAGAAGGAAATCTCCTGGTAAATCTCCAAATTATCCCACCAATCTGTCTAATATTTTGGAACTACTTCTTGCGTTAGCATTTGGTTTCTATTAGCTTTAGTAGTTTTGCTTTTGATGTTGTGAACGTAAGTTCACTACCAAATACAGAAATGTGCTTTCCAGAAAGTCATCCTGAGGTGAACATTCAGCATGGAAATACCAGTCTTAAAAGATTTGATAAATCAATAAAGAAACGAAAAATTATCAGGGGAAAGGGGCTGGGTAGCCTTAAATAAAAGAGATACTGAAATGCTAGTGACTATTTGTCAAAATTTAGTAATACAAACAGGAAAAAAACCCTGTAATGTAGCTAAAATTGTCTGTCGAATTATTTTTAAAATCCACTCATTGCAGTCCCTAACCGCAGGCTATCTGAACATTATGGCAGATATTCTAAAATTCTTATAGAACATTTTAAAGTGGTTTTTTCCTCCAGTTTGACGGTTCATAGCATCAAAGGTTTTCAGGCCGGAAGAAATCACCGTGATTCTCCAACCTGACCTTTTGCACAGTACAGGTGACAATTAGAGCAAGTGATGTCCACATAATTTCTGGTAGAGCTAGGACATTTGATTTGAAAAAAATCCATCTTCTTGATTTAAAGATTTCAGGTGACAAGATATACTTCACAGACCTATCTATCTAATTTTTTTTCCAAGGCTTAGTTAGTCTAAGGGTGGTGGGTTTTATTGTTTTGGTTTTGGTTTTTAAGCAAAAAATGTCTCTTTGCTCAGCTTTCAAACACTACATCTTTTAAAAGATTTGTCTGCTAAACTGAAGATTTCTATGATTACAATTATATTCTTTATTTATGTAATTCCAGGTGAGTTAGCTCTTATGTGATTCATTGATGGGCTAAAGAGATGAAGCTTTTCAAGTCTCTTCTATAAGAAGGGTTTCTAGATCCCAAGTCAACCATAGAGTTTTGCTTAACCAGTTTCTCAATTTTTGTCTTGGTATCCAGTGAAGACATGCTGCTCCACCAACGAAACCCCTATTGCTACAGGGTGCTCCCCACATTTATCCACAAGGATATAATTTCTCTGTGCTCTTAACTGCTTTTCTGTATCACTACTTTTCATAATGCAGTCCTCCATCAGGTAACTGATCTACATTTTTCTTTCCTAGAAATATTAGCCTGCACTTAACTATATTAAAATGCACATTGTTCAAGTTAGTTCATCTTACCAAAAATTCTGGTAACACTGTGGAATAAATCCTTATCATGCATCACTTCACAACTTCTGTTTCTTACACAAATATTATTGTTCAAATTTGTAAACAAACAAATATGTGTTACTAGCCATTTATAAATACTTCTGGCTTATTAATAATGCCAAGTAGAAAATGATCCTGAGTTTTTCCAATTTTAACTGGCTTTTTTCAGTTTAACATGTGAAGTATCTACTAAAGAGTAATATAGCCAGACACTGAAATGTATTAAAATAGAAGAATATTTAAGCAATACACTTTGCTTAATTGTTGATAATGTGTGTTGTTACCATGGAGTTGAGTGATCTGCAAGTGAAACTGAGGTATTTCACTCCATAACAAAATAGTTACCTTATTTCTATAGTAACACCTACAAATTACGTTGCAATAATTTTGAACAAGGAGAAAATTCTTAGATATCTGTGGGCAACCTGCAAGCAGAAAAAGAAGCAAAATTATTTGCTATACCAAGTTCTATTTATTACAGAGAAATTATTCCACTAAAGTGCAAATACACCTTAATATAAAATAAGAGGAACTCAATAACACAAGGTAGCATATTCTGAAAAATATCTGGCTAGAAATGAGTCATACTCTAATGTTGGATAAACTCTTTCTTCTTCAGTACGTGAAGGAATGTTTTATTAAGGTAGCCCAAGCTATGTGTAATTGCCACCAGATGAAAGATACTAGCATTACTTCCTACAAGAGGACCACACCCCCCAAGAAACACAAGTTTTTCTACATACCCACAAAGTTGATGAAATGTTGCCATTGACATTTTCTTGTTTATAGAATTTCTATTTGCGGAAGTATTCTGGTTTTCTGCAGTAGGCACTTGAAGCTCCAGTAAAACTCCTTTATCTTTTCTCTCGGCTTACATATAATTAATGCACTATCTAGTAGTTTTAATCTACTAACTAACCAGAAGTGCTGACAGACTTGTAGTAAATCAAACACCCAGTATTCATCAGGCTGATCTGCCCAGATTAAGATAATGGCCAGCTATGCCATCGTGATAGGTCCTGTGGGAAGGAATTATTGTAATGTCGGCTGTAACTACACGTTTAAGATTGTGTTGACATCCATATATTAAGTAGCTGTAAAGACATTTTTTAAACTAATGAGATTTAAAACTGGATGCTTGCAGCAGAATATGGAATTTCACTCATTTTTAAATAATACATTTGCAAGTTCTTTGGCAGGATAAAATACCTTCCTTTTTAAATGCTCTCCTTCGCTTCATTTTTCCTTAGATTATTTAAGTTTTGCTCTCTCAGGCTTCCAGAAGCTTTGTTTCTTTTTCTTTCTCACATGCACATACATACATGCTCCGAGATGTTAGGCACAGACCATTAAATGCATCAGTAATCACTGCTCTTCGCACGGTATAGCAGGAGGGTTACACTAAGCTGAATTGCTGCAACTTCAAGACGGGCAGGATGGAAAGGCCACAGAACTTCAGGTCTGTCAGCCTCACCTCTGTCCTCAGGATGACTGTGAGAAAATACTCCTGGAAGACATTTCCAAGTACCTGAAGGACACAAAGGTGACTGAGAACAGCTGGTGTAATATGGCTTTACCAAGGGCAAACCTTTGATGGGCAGACTGGCTCAGCGGAGGAGGAAAAGCAGCATGTGCTGTTTACCTTGACTTTAGGGAAGCCTTCAACACGGTCTCCCATGGTACCCTTACAGTCAAACTGGTGAAATATGGAGTGGAAAAACGTACCACAGGGTGGATGGATAACTGGCTGGGCTGTGGAGTACATCGGGTGTTGATCAGCAGTGCAAAGTCCACCAAAAAGGTGGCTGGTTGCTAGAGGTGTTCCTCAGGGACCCATACAGGGGCCAAAATTCTTAATGTACTTATTAATGACCTAGAGGAGGTAACAGAGTGCACTCTCAGCAAGTTCTGGTGTGATGCCTATTGGGGCAGGGGTGTCAGTACTCTGGAAGATAAAGCTGCCCCGAAGGGGCCTTTGCTTTCTTTTACCATTGTTTGCTTTCTTAAGCACAGGTCTTTTTACACAAAAGCTATAAAAAGCATGAAGATTGTAAAGAAACTCTCAAAAGCAAATGCATGACAGAATGAAAACTGACTAAGAAAATTTCATTTGGTCTCCTTATCCATAGTATAACAAACTTTAATTTCATTTTAGGGACAGACACTAAGTCTGCATTCCTCATTTGCTGGGTGCTGAACTTGAGATATTTGCAGTCTGGTATCAAAAATGATCCTGAGCACAGTGAAGTTAATTATGAATCTAACTGAACATAGTTGTGCTTTGAATGTATGGTGCTAAATATTCTCAAAACATCCAGCTTTGGGTGTCTTACACAGGGCCTTCCAAATTCATAGATACATTTGATAAATTTTGTTTTGACAAACTTGTTTAATTTTCCCATTTGTATAATGGACATACTACCTTCTTTCCAATAAGCACCTTAATGCTTGTACACAGTTCAGATACTGTAAAGGAGTAACCCAGAAAAGCATATGAAAATAATTAATTTTTGTGTTGAGTTATGGGATGAGGCCAGGCACTGGGAGCTCATAGTAAGCTCTAGTGCTCATCCTGAAATGTTAAATAACACCCAACTTTATTGAGCACAATCCCCATTTTATCCATTAGAGACATTGCCCTAGGTGACTGAAAATACTGAAATTAAAGACTGTAAACAAGATCCACTAAGGAATGCAAGCCTGTAAGTCCCAATGACGATCTTGAAAGCTACCCACGCAGTTCCTGCATAGGCACCCTGTAATTTTACCTTGCTCCCCTATGTAATGCTCCCCTGGAGAAACAGCTCTGGGTATGCCCAAGTCTGGGAACAGCCTGGAAAAAGCTCAGTAGTTTAGCATTTATCTCGTGCTTACACCTAGCTGGATGAACAAGAGGCTTTTCTACAGCGGAGATCCCAGATGGTTTGACACAATAACACGTAACATCATAGGTCTAGGCTCTCTATGAAATACAATGCAGGCTTTCTCTCAAAAAGTGATGGTATAGATGTCCATCTTTCGTACGATGGCATATTGTGGTGGGCCCACATTCGACTCTTTCCTCGGTTAGATGTGGGCTCAAACACAGATTCCCCTGCCACATGGAACGTCTTCCACCACTCTCTGAATATTCCACCCTGCTGAGACCACATTACCCTTTCTTCATTGTGCAACAAGCCCAACAGAGCATCAGGCCAGGAGCGTAAAAGGAACCAGGTTCTTTAGTCCAGTGATGAGGGCACACACCTAGAGACTGAACCTGGTTACTATCCATTCTCTATGGATTGTTTCTGCTTTGCTGTGTAACTTTTTAAAGTAAACTGCAGGGAGAGTATCGAGACTTGGCCAGGAATCCAATAGTCCTTCCTTTCAGGAAGAGAGTGCCCCAGCCACTAGCTATTTGGCCCAGCATTTTCTGTACCTTATTCTGCATGCAGCAATAGCTTCAGCTGGAAGGATGAAGGCAGTTCTCACCTCTGAAAAACCTGCAGGCTTGTAGTTTGATTGTTCCATTGAAAGG
This sequence comes from Strix aluco, assembly GCF_031877795.1. NCBI lineage: Eukaryota > Metazoa > Chordata > Aves > Strigiformes > Strigidae > Strix > Strix aluco. Next base: position 16,412,148 of record NC_133938.1, read on the forward strand.
AAAGCTGTTATTCTCAGTCTCCAGAGGCTGGAAAGTCCTGTCTTCTATATTAAATGTGAATAAATTAACTTTTGAGCTACCAGTTAAGGAAAGCTACTATCACTAACTTTGCTACACAGTCAGTGCTGCTAGACAGTCCCTGAGAATGCCTGCTGGAGAGAGGCTGCAAGCAAGAGCGTGGAGATGGTCTATTTTGAGGGGCCTGGTAAGGCTCAGACGTGATCAAAGCTGCACTAACTGCTCTGCAGGCTCAAGGCTGAGGTGCTTACAGGCATAACAAAACCCAGACCTTTGGGGTACAACTTCATTACCCACTCAGCACCGTGAAGGGACGGGAGAACTAGCTTTGAATGCAAGAATAAGAAGAGTACACTTGTCTTAGTTCAGCAGTCTGCTCCTGCCAGTTAGGCCTTGGGCAGCTGAACAAAGGATGCGCGCTGCAACAGCACGCAACCACACTGCAGGGCCCCTGCTCCTATTTCCGCTCCGTGGTGCCTTGTGCTGTTTAAATGTATGAGCCTCTCTCACTCAGCTTGACTACCAGTACACAGCACCAACTGCAACCCTTTACATGTGTTCTTCACCACCAACAGAAAGTTCAGGGGGCCTAAGGATCCTGCAGGTTTCGAGGGCCATAAATGTGAACCTCAGCAAAGCTAACCCTTGGGGGAACCTTGAGCCACCTCTCCTCACCAGTTTTAGATCCATGACAATACCGTTTCCAACTGTGTAACTTGGGGGATTTTGTCCTAGAGAAAAATCAGTCACTCCTCCCTTGTCCTCTAACACACCAAGAATTTTTAAAACTGAGCCATTACTTTACAGAAGCTGTGCTCATGAATCTTGTGATCTTCAAATCACTATTACCAATTGGTAGTTATCTGTTTTAACAGCAACCACAAAGAATTCTGGCACACTGATTCCGAGGGGATTCCTTTGCCATATTAACAAGGCAATGTAACTACAGTCAAAATGAATCCATTTTAAAAACATATACAACAGCTTTTTGTTTTATTTTTCAAGGGAAAACCACTATTCTGTAAGAGGAAAGAAAGAAGCCTGTAGGGCTTATCTCTCTTCCAACATAGACAATGTTTTGTTTGGTTTGGAGCACTGCATTTTCAGGGCATTTTGTTCAGTATAATGGATCTTGAAGTAGTATGTTCTCTCTACCTTCAGGTAATGAAATTAAGAAAAACAAAACAGGAAAATCACAAAATGTTAGTTATTACATTATTTTAAAAAAATAAGCAAAACCAACAGTTCTAATAAATTCTTGAATCCGGGGGCACCCGACCCTCATCTCCTTACATAAATATTTTCTAAGTTAATTTCCTTTCCCCAGATGGATTTTTGTCCTTTCACCTTAATCACAAAATATTTTTCAATTGTTTAAAATGACAGAACAGCAAAAAAAAGCAGTGCTCTATTGATACAACCCAAAGTGATGCTTCAACTACTGCAGCTGGGTCAGTGGTAATTTACAGAAAGGTTTCCTCCAGAATTCCTTGATGCTGACATGGAATAAATGTCTTCATTCATCACTCTCCACTGGAGAACTTGTTGGTTTACACAGCTCAAAGCTACTGGTGTTTTCTGTTTGGGTTTTTGTTGTTGTTTGGGGGGGGGGGGGGGGGGGGTGTTTGGGTTTTTTTAACCAAGCAGCTTCTTCCAAAAGATGGTATCCTGGAAATGCTAGCTGAAAAAAAAAGAGTATCCTGGTTAAAATATTATTTGCACAGAACAGAGTTCATAGCTAAAATAAACAAAAAACCCTGGAACCTTGTCTATGAAGAAATTAAACTAATACTATGCATGCATTTATTAGTTAGGCCTTCTATTGAAGTTATAATTGTACCTTGTTAGTGATCTTATTTTTACCAAGTCCACAGTGTCCTTCTGGTGTCTTTTAATTGCTCCTCCCTTGCCCTAGGAAGTTCTTGTATTATTGTGTATCATTATTTTGCTCCTGTGAGTCCTTGGAAGAAAAGTCTTTGAATATTTGGAGGTTGTCTTCCCTCTTGCTGGGAGGGAGAAAGATAATGTGTTTTTCTCATGTGTAAGAACTCAGTGAGCTTCACACAATTATGCTGCACATCAGTTTGCAAAGATCCCAACAACACCACCATTGCAAACTGGAACTACAAATAACTTAGAACTCCCTATTAGCTCTGCTAACAGCAGTGATGACAATCTCTGCTGATGACTCCTAGAGATACCCTTGCAATCTCTGATATTGGAATCAGCTAGTGAAATAAAGTTACAGAAAATCCTTGGTTAACATATTCTCAACTACATTCCCAAACCTTAATTACCATGGAAATTTAGTGCCGTAAGGCACTAATGGTAGCTGAAATATTTTCTCTTGACAAAAATGGGAGTGAGTCCAGAAAAATACAGGATTGTGTATAATGAGGTCTTTGATCTTTCATTTACATCTGTGTTAAGTAGAAATAACCTCAGTGAAGCGAGTTGAGTTACAGAGTTAAATTCGTTTATAGGACAGGTTTGAGACATTGTCTAGTTCAGGTTATTTCCAGATCTTTTTTTCCATTAACTTCATGTGTTTACATTAACACTTCTTTTTCTCTCTTCTATAAGAGAAACTTAGTAATGCAAAATAGTATTTGTATATAAAATTAGTAGACATATTCCAATCTCTGGGACAATCCTTGGGACAGATCCACTGAAGCTCAGAATTTTGCAGTCTGAGATTAAAAATGCCTCTAATTTAGCCCAGGCCCCCCAAAATCCTCGAGTGCCCCACTTCTAGAATACGGAGCATAGTCTTCACTGTGCAGCAACTCCTGCACACCTCTAAGCTGGAAAATCAGCTGAGGAACAGAAAACCTGCTCTCCAGGTTTTACATGAATTAAATCCCTTTAATTAGTTGTAGGGGTTCTCGTTTCATTTTAACGCTAAGTTTTAACAGGCTTTAATGGAATAAAATTAATTTCCAGGAACACTACCAGCCAAAACCAGCCGAGGCCGCCCCGCGGCGCGCAGCCGCCGCCGCCGCCCGCCCCCCTCAGCACCGCCCCGCGCGAGCCCCGCCCGGCCGCCGCTCAGCTGCCCCCAGCGCGCATGCGCGGCGCCTGCGCTGCCGGCGCGCGGGGCAGAGGTCAGGGGTGAGGGGTCAGCTCGTGCCCGGCGGCAGCAGCATGGCCGGCGGCGGCGGCCCGGTGGGCTCTGCGGCGGAGGATGGGGGGCCGCCGGCCCCGGAGCGCGTTCTCTTCCCGCCGACCTTCAGCGTGTCCGAGATCAAGAACAAGCAGCGGCGGCACTTCATGTTCCTCCGCTGGAAGCAGCAGCAGAGAAAGGTGGGGGCGGGCTCGGTGTGGCGGCCGTCCGTGGAGGGCGGGGGAGGCCCCGGCCGGGCGGCGGGTCTGGCTAACGGATCGCTCTCCCTCTCCCACTAGGAGAAGCTGGCCGCCAAGAAGAAGCGGAGAAAGGAGCGAGAAGCCCTCGGAGACAAAGTAAGGGCTCTGGCCGCAGCATGCCGTGGCGAGGCCGTCCCCGCTGCAGGGAGGGGGAGCTCCGCCGCGAACGGGGAAGGGTTCGCCTTGGTGATAGTTCCTCAGCTCAGCCTTGTGCGGGGGCTCTTCCGTGTCGCGAGTGAAACGGTTTCTGCGCAGACTTCAGTGAAGTGGAGCAGGATAGCCTGCAGAGCCACTATGTCGTATAGCAGAGGTATCAAAGAGTTCATCTTGGAAGCCTTGTTGGTACTGTGTTAAATGATGCTGTAGCCGGGCAGGATGAGTTTTAAGCTAATAATGGTGTAAAGCACGCCCTTCCTGAAGTTTTCTCTGACCAATGTAATTGCTATGGCATTGTGTTGATGTCATTACTTCTGTATAAATTAAATTAATTAGATCTGACCAAACCCTGCCCAGACCAGTTGTCTGCTTTTTTCCAAGCCTAGCCATGAACAAGGGTTTTGCTTCTTTTCCTGAACTACTTCAAAAGCGTTTTGACAGTTGAAGACAGTCAGCTCTGAGTTCCTGTATTATCATAATCTCACAAGAGTAGTGTAAGTAAACAGAGTAAATGTTATAGATTACTGGTTGTTAAATAGTAGATACCAAGGCTAAAATGTGTTGCTGTTGAAAGTACAGCTTTATTTTTTTTTTTCCCATGGAAGAGAAGTGGATAGAAAGTTCCCCTCTTTTTTTATTGTTTTATGTTTCTTAATTAGACTGAAATTAAGCAGTGTCACTGTTCTAGCAATGCTTTTCCTCCATGTGATGCTCTCTGGTGTCCCAATAACCTGTGCATATTTTTATTCAAGGCAATGTTGTAACTTCTTTTTTAAAAGCTGGCGTAAAATAAATAATACTTCTAATTCCATGTAAAATATATATAATATCATGGCAGTATGAATGTGTTTTTTGCAATACACTTAAAAATTACATGAAATTGTTAATAAACTTGTTTATTTTAGGCACCTCCAAAAGCCGTGCCAAAGACTATTGAAAATCAAAGAGAGTATGATGAAACAACTGTAGATCCCAATGATGAAGAGGTAACTGCTTAATCTCTGCATATGCTATTACGATAACTAGTGTTCACCTCCCTCCTGTTAAGGTGTTGATGGATTACTTTTTACATGTGATGGGTTCACTAAGAGGTGATGTCATTATTTCATTATCTACATTAGATAATTGCCTTTTGCATTACTGTTATTGGTAGTAAAACCTGCCAGTGTTCACCACACTAGGTTCTTAAAAATGTAAAAACCACATGCCTTGTGATGGTTAATTATACGATAGAACTTGCGATTTGAAATTTTTCCTTCTAAATTCAATTTCATCAGAATTGAGATCAGTTTGAACAATTGTACTTCAATTTTTTCATATATGGTGGATTTACAAGACTTCTGTTCTTCCAGGTTGCTTTTGATGAAGCAACTGATGAATTTGCACCGTACTTCAACAGACAGACAGTTCCCAAGATTCTTATTACAACATCAGACAGACCTCGTGGGGTATGTATGTTTTACTTGGAGAGTTGTGAGCAATTGGTTATAAGATACCAAGGTTTTCATGATTGGTAAATTAAATCTGAAAATAATAGCTTTCACCTGTATTTTTTGCTGCTCTTTTAGTGACTATCAATAACCTTGTATATGTGTGTAACCTATTAGTTTCTCTAGCACCGTTTCCTTCATAACAAAAAAATCAACCTAATGCATATATTCTTGTATGTAAATGATCTGCATTACCTGATTGGGGAGATTACTGCCATTTGTGAAAACCATAAAAGAAGTGGTTTTAAAAATAGGAAAAACTACACCTCAAACAGTTTATCTGGAAACTCAGACATTAGTACCTGAAGTCATATTGTATTTTGAAATGTTACGAACTTTTTGTAAGCCAATGTTTTTAATGAGTTTGGAGGTTATGCTTTTGGAATTTTCCTGCTTTTCTATGATTGAGGAAAAAAAAAATCCTTTAAAAAAAAAAAGTCCGTGGTGTGCTGCATTCTTTACTGCAAATAATTTTTTTTCCACTGACTAAATTTAATAGCTTGTCTTCAGATTTTTATAGAGATACTGGAAGTAATATATCATCAGGGAGGGCAGCTGGAATGAGCAACCTTCCATTCTCCTAATATTTGAATTCGGCACTGTATTTACCACATTGCAACTTAACTCACCTGTGTTGCAGAGAACAGTGAGATTCTGTGAACAACTGTCTACTGTTATACCTAACTCGCATGTCTACTATCGAAGAGGACTGGCTTTGAAAAGAATTATTCCACAGTGTATTGCAAGGGACTTCACAGATTTAATCGTCATTAATGAAGATCGCAAAATACCAAGTATCCTTTCCTGTGTTTATTAAAATAGATAAACTAGTTCTGGACCTGTTAGGGAAAGAAGATACTTCTGTAGCGTGCATCAAAGATCTACTTTATTCCGGATTTTTTCTCTTCACTGTGCAGCTTACAGTGTAACTACAGTTAGGAATCACTGTGCCAACTTGACTATCTGATGGCTAATGGAACTTTGGAATTATTAAAGTGTTTTGGCTTTTTTTTTACTTTGTAATGCATGGATAAACATTGTTATTATTTCAGTAAGTTTAAGTTTGATTAATTAACAAGTTTTTCTGACCAAGAAGTTCCATTTAGTTTTGCTGACTAGACAAAACATTAGTAAGTAAGAAAGCCATAGAAGGTGGCTCTGGTTAGGTACTGAAACAAAATTTAATGGGCTTATTTCAGAACATTAGTTAACTAGTTTATTTCAGAACATTAGTTAACTAGTTTATGAATGTATGTTCAAAAATATAATGAAACCTTGTAAATCAGGCATAGGTTATGGGTATAATACTCTAATGTAATACCACATTTCACAGAAAATGTTCCTCAGTAAATTACATGCTGAATTTTACCAGCCTTTTTTTTTTTAACTGTGAACAGATGGCCTTCTGCTAAGTCATCTGCCTGATGGTCCAACTGCTCATTTTAGAATGAGTAGTGTCCGTTTGCGTAAAGAAATAAAGGTGAGACTCCAACAAAATAAAAAAAAAAAAAGGTAGAGTACTCTAATGATAAATACGTTCAGTCTACTTGAACTGTCAGAACTGGTTGTGCTTCTGTATGATTCAGCTGATCTTGTAAAGGTGGGGGGTTTTTTTATAAGCTAGCAGGAGGCCAAGGACTAGTATATTCTATTTCCATTGCAGCATATTTCCATTTTCATTGTTTTTTGCTGAATTTCTTCAAGTATTTTTATACTTGTGCCATTAAATAGCAGCTGATAACCTACATCAACAGGGAATACCCAATGTATAGTATACACACAATAGGGTATATAAAAATCAGCAGTATAAAATATTTCAATAGATGTAGTTCCTAGTCTTTAATAGAACATAGTTTTTCTTATTCTTACAGACCTGTCACCTCTTCTGTAGTAAGTATTACTTAGCCCTAAATAATTTGCAGTAAAATACTCTTTTGAAATAAGTTTTTAAATTTCATCTGTTCTTATTAAAGAAGAATCCAATGTACTCTTTAGTCCCATATGCTCTTAGTTGATATTAGTACACAGAGAAGACTCCTATGGTTCATAGACTGCATTATTTGCTGTAACAGGTGCTGCCAGGAGTGGAAATAGGTGCAGGAGAGAGGAAATGTAAAATTATTTTTCATTCAATGTACACTGTTGACCCAAATATCCTTATGTTACCAGCTGCTCCTTTATTTGTATATATGAATGTAGGTTGTGTTTGAAAACATGGTTAGGGTATGTTACCAGCCCTGTTACAAGAAGTTGGCCCTGGTTGTCCTCCCCATATTTTATTTCAGACTCTTCTTTGGTAATATATTAAAATCCTTTTGCATTTGATCTATTCTCTGCATTCTTACCTATTACTTTCATTTCAGCGAAAAGGCAAAGAGCCCACAGAACATGTACCTGAAATAATCCTGAATAATTTTACAACACGACTGGGCCATTCTGTTGGTCGCATGTTTGCTTCTCTCTTCCCACATGATCCTCAGTTCATTGGAAGACAAGTAGCTACATTTCACAACCAACGAGACTACATCTTTTTCAGATTCCACAGGTGACGTTTTCCACAAAACCCACAAGTGAGAGGGAATGTTCTTGTAACTTATTTTGTAATTTTTATTTTTCTCTTCCCCAAGATATATCTTCAAGAGTGAAAAGAAAGTAGGAATTCAAGAACTTGGGCCACGTTTTACATTAAAGCTGAGGTCTCTTCAAAAAGGAACCTTTGATTCCAAATTTGGAGAATATGAATGGATTCATAAGGTATGTCTAAGTAATAATGACAGTCCTGCTCGGGAAGGGAGACTAAATCTGACATGAAATGTAACCACAAATCTTAGCCTAAAAAGAGCAGTATAAATGCAGTTCTCAATATGGAAGTGTTTAACTGAAATATTTAGAGGTGTATTTTGAGAAATACGCAAAGTAGAAGCATTCTGCTATATTGCAAGTCAAAAATAAAAATAGCAAGGATGATGAGTATCAATATACCATTGACTACTTATTTGCAGAATGTATTTTCTTTAAAATAAACAGATATAAGCAAATGTGAAAAATGCTCCCCTGGTATAAGCTATTACTGGGAGCCTAATAAACTTGACTAGAGCTATTTTTGTGCACGGTGAATGCAAGAATCAACGTACAAATTATTAAGCTATTTACATAAATGTCAGTTCTTAATAGCAAATGGAAAGTAACACTGACCTCTGCACATAAGTGAAATGGAAGTATTACTCTAGGCAATGATAAATTACTTTTCCAGTCATTTTTACCATAGAATTGCAGTGGAGTGGCAAGACTTAGAAGTGAGTATCCAAACTATACCAGAAGGAAAGTTCCAATACTCCTGGTGTAGTCCATGAAATGGGTAATCTTGTTTGTTTTACACTTTGTCTACTGTCAGTAGACAGAGAGCTGCTACATGTTCTTTAGTTCTAAATCAGTAATCTCTAATTCTTCTCCCTTGTTAGTCCTGAAAACCTCACTCTAAAGACTCAACTACGCTGTCACTGTGACATATTTCATTGCCTACCCCACTGTAAACCAGAGTGGTTGCCCTTGATTGTATCCTGTTGCATGAACTTGCTGGTTAATAACTTTTCTTTTAAATTTCAGCGCCGAGAAATGGACACAAGTAGAAGAAAATTTCACTTATAAGGGCCAGCTGTCTGCCAGTTGCTGGTGACCAGAAATACAACTGCTTTGAACTATGGATTATCTCAGACTCCTAACTAATGATGATACTGAATAGTATCTGTCTGCAGAAAGACAAACTGCAAACATTAAAACTTTCTACGGAAGCAGATCAAGTAGGACGCATCTTTCTTTCCGATGTAGCTAAATCCAACATGACAAGGATGGTGACTCCAGTTTAGCAGGAAATGGCAATGTCAGAGCAGTCTATAATTTAGCTATCACTGAAGATTTGTCATGACTGCTGCCATGCTGTAGAGATAAATTACACTTTGCAACATCAAAGACAGTAAATATTTTGGTTAAAGATACTCTCAAAATAAAGTATTTCTAGTCATACAGCTTTTTTTTTTTCCTGTTAAGTGGCTAAACCCAGATGTCTTCCATTAATCAGGTAAGATAAATATTTTAAATCTCTTTCTAACTTACAGTATGGTGATAGTTTTCCAAAAATGGTCTATCTGGAGAACACTGAGAAGGCTGTATGCAACCCGGGAAGTCTGGTATTTTAAAATTTCATTAACTTCTTGCATAAAATAGCCATGTTGCTGAAGTTACAAAAATATGTTTGACTCCAACAGCTATGTCTTCTGTAAATGTCATATTTAGAAGAGGTATATACCCAAAGCAGTTGATATACTTGTATATAAAAAGAATTAAACATCAATGGGAAAGAATTTGTAAGGCCAGGTTACAGAAGTACATCAAGGTATCTCATCTAAAAATTCTGCTCAGCTGAACATGTGAGGTCTCTTCAGCCTCATAGCTGTACTGGAGTTGGTATTACCTGCAGAATAAACTACTGTTCTGCCTTAAGACTGCATTCACTGGCAGCTAAAAAGCTAAGTTTTCTTTGAATTACTTTATTTTCATATGCAGCTATAAGAAGTGCTTTTTCATATTTACCTAAAGAGTAAGATGGCTCATAAAGTAAGTAATCTACTAGAGTAGAATTACTCTTTCAGATAAAGAATAATTAAGTTACTCTTTGCCTTGATTTGATGTCTGTGATAATAGGACAGCTGTATAGTTGAATTAGAAGCTAACAGACAAAAATATTTTTTCTGTTCTATTTCTATTGTGCTTCTAAGTATAGTACTGATGAAGCTTCATTGTTTTGTAAGACTATCAACCCCAGGCAAACTTGCATGGACTATTTAAAGACAGACTCTTGTATATCCTCTCCAGCTGCTGCAGAGTGATGCAGTAACTGGTGAGGTGTCAATATATCCAGAAGTTAATCGACTTATTACAGTAATTTCAAGGCCAGACAAAGTCAAGACACTTTTATTTTTTGCTTGGCATATAAAACTGATTCCCTTATGAAACAGAAGTATTATAACTAGCATACAGTTCATTTGGAGAGGTAGATGGTAAGAGGTTTGACGACAGTAGCAATTTTACAATTAGATTTGGCACATTAAAGCTAAGCTTTTGTACAGACTTCAAACCAGGCCACTCCTTGAGGCACTCTGCCCATACACACATCAGCAGCTAGGAAAAGATGCTAACAGATCTGAAAAACAAAACCAAAATGCAGTTAGAAACTTAATGCTAAATGAAGCAACTCTATGTCTAAGAACATGTACCTTCAGAGTATGCCATGGACAGCTGTTTAGAAAAAAAAAAATCCTCTTTTTGCACAGCTGTTTTATAAAACTATTAGTTTACAAAATAAACTTTTAAAAGCATGAAGCTAGCCCCAAGGTTACACGAAGATAATCAAAACTGTTACAAAGGTACTGAAGCTTAATGTCTCCTGGAAGCCAAACTGCTAAGTGGAAGGACAGAAAAAGTTGTTCCCAGTCACTTGGTGCCTACAGAAGTACCAGGTATCTACTTTGCCTTTGAAAAAAGCAAGGGAGTCTGTGTAACTAAATACACTTCCTCTGCACGGAGGTGGTGCTGACTGTGCAAACATGGAACTCTACTGGCTCATCGTGAAAACACCAGGATTACAACTAATTTCCTATTTTGAGGAAGCGCTTGTAAGAGATACAGTGAAGAAGTTTTCCATATAGGTAGTGTCACTAAAACTGCTGTTCTAATGAATTTTGCCTGTAACATCAGCAGAAACAAGTGCTCCATTCCAAAGTGAGAAAGGGGGAAGGTAAGGGCTGTAACTGAGAAAGAAACTAATTTAAGCCTTTTATGCCCTGTGTGAGACAGAGGAGACTTTACTTCCTGACATACACACCCAGGAATTACTAGACTTTGGCAAACCTCAGTGGGGAACTGTATGTGTCACTGATTAAAGTGCAGTTTGTCTTTTTATAGGTTAACAATCTATAATTCTTACAGATGAACCGATTTCTTCCTTGAATTACTGCTTAAAGCTGAAGCTACAGTAGTGTGAACACAAGTCAGTGTCCAGGAATAGTACCTTTTAAAGAAGAATCCTTGATAAAATTCAAATAGAAATAACTTTAAAAGCTACAGTAACTCTAAAGCATGTTTCAGTTACACTGCTGCAATACAATGCTCAAAACAATAGGGGAAGTGTTTTTGTTTGTTAAGTAGTCAAGCATCAATGCCCATACTGTCACTACTCTGGTCTTTACTAGCATGAACGCCCTTGTTTACACACAAACTTTTAAAAGCTTTCTACAGTCTGCCTGAGGGGAGAAAGAACAATTTTAATGACTCAGTGGTCACCTTTCTATAAAACTTCTTAAATAACACAACTTAAATCTAGCAAACTACAATTCTTTGGGTGTTGGAAGTCAGCTACAAAATAAGAATTCTTCAAGGTTAAGAATTGTTATGAGATTTCTAAGGATTGTGAACTATGGTTAACTGCATATCAGGTACTTCAAAATAACATTTATGCTCTAACCCCCAACAGATCCAAGTCAAGTAGTGGTGGGAAAGAAGGACAAGATAGAATTATCGTGCATTTACTGTGGGCAAAATATCAAATTACTGTGACTCTCGGAGTCTTGGTGAGACAACTGTGAATCTAAAACTCCCCTTTCTAAATAGTTTAGTCTAAAATCTCATCACCAGAATTTTCAAGAAATGCCAGATTAGTAGTCTTCACAGTGACAGCAGTAGTGCTGATCAACCTATAGAAGTTTTGGTATGAAAATCCAAATGAGTATGCAGCTGTTTCTAGTTATTTAAACTGCTACCTATGTAGTAGCTTAACTGAGTGGAGTATGGGCCTTGATACAATTCCTAGAGCACATACTTTTTTACTTTTCCCTTATAGGGCATGCCCTATAGGGGACAGCGCTCTTCTCAGAGACCACCACTAATCTATCTTTGGAAGTACTCTTAAAAGTTCAAGAACTATAGTCTGCTTCATCTGCCACAATCAGGATTGACCATGTATGCTGTCAGGAGAGTAATCCTATGGGAGAAAAGGGAAATAGTACCCTTAGACAGAAGGAAGATACAGCAGAAGCACTGTACAGCCAGGTTAGTCCAAATAGCAGCTCCGTAGTAGCTGGCCCCACTACCACTTTGCTGCAGTAACAGAAACTGGTGGAAGCTCCGCAGCAGCTAAATGCTACTCGTAATACTTAGCATCTCCAGTACAGAGCTATGACCAGAATAGGGGAAGAGGAGTCCAAAATGGGGATCTAGACCAACACCAGCTGCCTCTTCTGAATATTTTTAATACAGGCAGTCTCATTTAAAGCCAGCTGTTTTTAATGACAGAATAGTTTATGAATCTTAATTCAAGAACTTACCACTGAAAGATACCGAAGTAGTTCACGTAATTACAAAAATGAACAAACTTTCTGGGGTCTGAATGGATTTGTACTTGATGATACTCCTGTCAGTAGGGGATCATGTTGTGCATTCTGCAGGCAGAATTGCTTCAAGTCTGCTGCAGCCTGAGAAACCTAGTCATAATAGAAGTTGGCGTTAGAATTCACTGAAGACTCTTTACTGAGGATGTAACTACATCAAAAAACACTGCTAAATGATTCTGCAATAGTGCTTACGTAGATTTTATACAGCAGTTTCATCATAATCGTTTGGCTTCTTAAAGACAAGAAGTTGTGCAATATTAGAATAATTAATTTGGAAAAAATTTCATGTGTAAACATCTAAGCCTGAAGGGTGAAAGATGAGCAACATCTTGGAGATGGCTTTGTTAAATATATCAAAATCCTTGTTCCAGCATAAATTGTTTAAAAATACAGTCTATAGTTTAAGACACACTATGCAACTGAACTGGTACTTTATCCTCCCTCGCAAAGCCATCTTTCTGATGAGACAGTGTATGGGCTTTTTGGTGGGCTGTACCCACCTAAAAGCAGAACAGTGAAAAAGTTCTTTGGCTTTTCTTTGCTGTAACTCTGAACTCATAAAAAAGAACGATCAAAGTTGCAGAAAGTTGCATCTTCACTAGTATCTTGTATTTGCAGTTTGCCCAGAGTATCTCTAATCTGATAGGGCCCAGTCTCACCCCGAAAGTGCACAAGTCAAATGCATTTGGTGTGTCTTGCGGCGAAGTCTCCATTTTAGAGTGTCAGGGCCGGGCCAGCCAGGCAGCCTGTGGTAAACCCCGACTCAGAAGACAACGCTCCTCAGAATAAGGAAATGAAAGGGGAGAGCGGGGCGCGTCCACCCCCCCCCGGGGGGGTCTCCGGCCGGAGCGCGGGCCCCGGGGGTCCCCCGGAGGCTGCAGGAAGCCGGAGGGCGCGGCGGGTCGGGCCCCGGCGAGGCGGCGGCGGCAGCGGGAGGGGACGCAGCTGCGCAGCCGCCCCGGGGCTCGGCTCGGCTGGGGAGGCCCGACGGAGCCCCGGGGGTAAAGCCTGGGAGCGGGGCGCCGCCGCCAAGGAGGGTCGGCAGGGCGGGTCAGGTCGAAGCTTGGCTGCCCCGGCCCGGCCCCTGCCCCGCCGGGCGGCCCCGCCGCCTCAGAGGAGCGCCGTGGGGCGCGGCCCCCGGGGCGGTGTAATGGCGGCGCGTCCGCCCCGTCCCGTCGCGGCTCCGCTTCTCACCTTCACGCGAGTCACGCTGGCCTCCAGGCGCAGCTGCTGCACCACCTTCTTCATGGCCGCCACGTTGGAGGAGCCCGACATGGTGGGAGCGGCGGCGGGCACGGCAGGCGGCGGCACACCCAGCACAACTTCCCGGCGCGTCCCAAACTCTCTGGCCCGCCGGCGCCTGCGCAACCGCCGCCGCCGGGGTCGCCGCGGCCGCGGGGGGCGCTGCGGGGCCGCTGGCGGGCGGCGGCAGCAGCCCCGGGGTGAGGTAGGACGGGCGGCCCCGAGCCGGGCTGCGGTCCGGGTGTCTCCGTAGTGCTTGTAGTTCGTGGTGGTTCTCCTGCGGGGTCTGCATGCCCGGGGAGGGGGAGCCGCCTGGAAACACATAAATAAGATTCCCACCTCCCCATTTATCTATAAAGTGGATTACAAGAAAAGATACCATTAAGACCAAGGTGGCAAGCCTTGGTGATAATATCCAGTGAATTACTAGTTGGAAGCTTGTTTTGAGGTATAATGAATGAAGTTACTAACTTTGCTCTCGCCAGCATGTTTGGGTCTTGGCTCCAGCCTAGAGGAGGTGGGTGTTTACTGCAGAAAGTGTCCGGGAGTGACCGTGAAGCCTGGAATAATGGCACGGGGTGACATGTTGTAATGGGGAATGCAACATCTTGCATATATACAGGGGCTAATGGGAAGAACTTGTGCTGTAACCTGCTGTGTCTTTGGTTGAGAGTAACTGGAGAAGTGACGGGATGTTAAAGTCACGTCCTTTGTGAGAGCTTGTGGTGGGGTAATTGTGAAGAGGCAAGTAAAGACCCTTTTAAGTAGGTGCTTCCCACTGACACAAGGAAATCTTAATTCCACCACATGGAGCTAGGGCGAGACCTCGAAGGTCACTTGGAAGGTCTGGCCACTTGTGCTCAAGAACAGGTGAATCAGAAGTAGGGATAGGGGAAAGAGCTGCTAAGGTGATCAGCAGAACAGCGAGAGTGCTCAGCAAGCTGAAAATCACGAGATTTGTAACCTCAGGTGCTGTAAGAGCCCTCAAAGTGAGAGCACTGAGGAAAGTCATAACAAGGTTAGGGCAGAACCATGTTTTATAGTATATGAAAGGATTTTTCTGACAGAGTTGCCTGGCACTGTCAGGTTTCCTTAGAATACTGCGTTTGGCTGGTGCAGTGTGCCGTGCATGTGGCTTGGCTGAAGTTCACAATAACTGTCCCTTTATCAGAGGTAAACCCAGAGCCTGCAAGAATCCCATTTTGTGGAGATTTAGGTCTGCATCTTTAGGAAAACAGTACAATTGTGTAGAAAATTATATACAACCAAAGTATTTTTGTAAAAGGGGAGAAAATGTCAAGAGGAAATAATACTCCAGGGCAGATCTTGGAGCTGCAGGGCTGTGATTTAGCAATTCCCCTAGTTACTTAGGTGATACTTGTGTAGAAGGTGTGGTTCAGTCTGTTTGTCTGCAGTTAGCTGGAAGCTGTCTGCCTCAGCACAGAAACAACTTTTCCATTTTCATAAATGGAAAGAAGTACAGTAAATGAAAATAAAGGATATTAATGGAGTAACTTCTCTCGTAACAGATTATCATGAAACTCATTCTTAAAGAATGCTTCGATCAAAAAGAAAATTAGAAAGCCCACCCGGAATTCATTGTGATCAAGTACAGGGACCAATATGTCGTTCAGTCAAATGAGACCTCGAACATCACAGGTGAGAATTTTTCTACTTTTCTGTAAAGATTTTTTAGGTTTCACAAATCAAAATAAAAAATATTAAAATAAGTGACACTGCACCATTTCTAGGAGACCTCATAGGAAAAAACCCATGCTTTTAACATAATATATAGAAAGTGTTCTTTTCTAGTTTATCTTTAGTAGCTCAGCAATTGCAGAAATACTTAATATAGGTTATTTGCATGGATTCTAGTTACAGGGAAGTGTATCGTCCTTGTCAATACCATCTGATTTTCACTAAAAATATCAAGACCTAGACATTAACAGTCCCACAACTAGCACAGGTTTGAACACAATCTAAGTGAACCTTGCTCAGAGCAGGCTTAGTTACTCTTTTTGCAGACATTACCAAGAGCATTTCTGTGCTTCCGAGGTAGCTAATATTATTAACAGCTGTCAGCAATACTTTGAATTTTTTTTCTTGCTGGCAAGGTCAAGTTGTAGTGCTGTTTGGATCAAGCTTTCAGAGCTTTGCATTTTTTATGAGATGAACAAAGCTAGTATTTCAGCTGAAGTATTCTTGTAACCATGACACTCTCCAGAGTATCAACTGTTTTTAGTAAGCTCTGTCCATTGCTGTCACAGTGACATGAAACAGTAGCACAGGCTCTCTTTTCTCTCATTTCTGTTGTTGAGCTTGTTCTAGTGTGACTTACTTTGATGCTGTCAGCTGGCATTCAATCACAAATTGCTCTACTCATCGATGTTCTCACTATCTAGTCGTCATTGTCAGATAGAGCCTCACTCTTCTAGTTCATGTGCTAACATTCAAAGAAATCATTCCTGCCTCCAGAAATTAAAAGCCCACCTAAACAAAACAAAGCATATAGGAAGAGGGTTATAATATATCTACAGTTATGATCATATGTTCTTTATTTAGTTGGTGGAGCTCCATGTTTTTTATGTCCCAGAAGAAGTGTGGAACTTCAAGCTGAATACAGTTCCTGTAGCTCTTACTAGCAAATTCATCTCAGCTGGATTTATAAGGTGAGTATAGTCTTAGGCTTCATGTACTTGGTACATCCTTCACACTGCCCTTCAGTCATTTGGTCCAGCTGTTGCTCTATAGAGCACAGTTACATCTGTCAGAAGAGACTTGTTCTCTAATAATTTTTGGAGGATAAGTGGTGCCCATGTTTATTTGGACTGTATCAGGGTTAGCTCCATTGCAGCCCTTGGTGCAGACCATCGAAACACACTTTCAGAGCAGTGCTAGTATTTCTGCAGAATAATTTATATTGGAAGATCATAGTCTTATATTCTTTCTGTCTCCTTGAGACTGATTATCAAAATCTTGAATTCCTTTTGTCAGTGGGCCAGCTTCAAGACAGGATGGCTTGATGAAGATGGGATAGCCTGTGAATTCCCAGGAACAGGGATATGATGCTCTCTCAATCCGAAGAAAGAGCTTAAGCCATGTTTCTCAAGGAGAAGCATTACAGCCCATGCAACCACCAGCATATCTTCTCTTTTCTTCAGTAGTATTTCTGAAACGCCATGTGCTATGTGCTATGTGTGCTCTCAGGTAGCTGTTTAAAGGATTTAGTCCCAGTCCTAGGCCCAAACCTGGCACAGAGGGTTGCAGTTTTAATCTTCTATAACTTTGAAAGTTTGTTTTATACTCCTGTACACAAAATCTGTGTATCTAGTGTGCTAAGAAGTTGTGGAAAAATCAAATAATGTAAATGTGTGTATTGAAATGGAGCTTTTACATGTACCTTGTCTGCTCCTGTGCAAAACCTGTCAATTTAGCTTAAACTGCAGAGAATACAGGTTTTAACTAATTTAAATTTAGGCTTGTAGTATTCTCTTAAGACAATATACTGTGTAGCTGAAAAGATTGACAGCAGTCAGGTATGAGCATGTAGGACACAGTGTATTTATTCTTGCATCTTCTTTTATTGAAAGGCTGCTCAAAACCAGAGGAAGTAAGTGCATATATCCATTTTGTTTGCTGTTCTAGTCTCCAGCAGAGGTGCAAAATACACAGCTGGAGTGGTAACTTCAAATCATTTCATGTGAATGGTCGTTTGTCATTGCCCTCTGTTCTCTAATGTAAATTTATTTCACTAAGGCTCAATTCTGAGACACCAACTTAAATTAGGATTCTCATTGTTTTCAGTGGGTTTATATCTGGATATTTATTTGTTGCTTGATGATGAGTCTTAAATAATTGCTAATTAATTATTCTATGGGTACTGTGCAATGCTGAAGTACATTAGCAATAACTAGCACCTGGCCAGTATATCACTGTCTCTAAATAAATAAATAAATAAATAAATTTAAAAACTTCTCTTCTTATAATCCAGAAGAGGGAACAGCAACCTTGGTGGTACTAATGCTGTTTGGACGTTGCTGATAGTACTGTCCAGTCAGCTTAACAATCCTCGTACTGTCTGAGTCAGTTTAACAAAGGATTCCTAGGTCTAAGTACAGGCCACTTCCATTAATCATGAAATTAGAGGAAAATATTAAGTGTGTAATTGTCTATGGCCTTGAGTTCTTGTTCCCATGAACTTGATTTCTCAGCCTCTGTGATCTTTTATTCCTCATTCCTCACCACAGAAGCCATACTTTTGTTATTTCTAGATGGGATGACTGCAATGAACTCTCATTTGCATTACTTTTAAAGAAACACCCTGAAGCAAATGACTCGGATGTGACTAGTCTTCTGCTAGCCAGTGGCAGTAAGTAAGAAACATATTATTATATGTTCCTAGCAGCTGCACTGGCAGATAATTTTCAGATAAATTTATGCCCTATATCTCAGGTTCTGTATACGTAGATAATTTTTTCCCATGATACATTGTAGTTACTTAGATGTTTTCCCTGATGTTCATAAATGCCTTATATTTAGATTTCCTTGCTGGTCTGGATGGGCATTATCAGTGACGGATGTGCAGTGTTAGAATTGCCTCTGACAGAGCTTGCATTTATTGGGTTTCAGAGGACCATTCAAGGGGCATATCTTCTCTTGAGACATCAACTTGAAGAAATGATCGTGAATAAGAGATATTTGAATTATAGATCATCTCTGTTCTCACATAAGACCTTGGAAGGATGTGTATTGAATTATGTATCCGTCTTTCACATATTTCTTTATACATTTGAAATAAATTACATTAGGGCTAATATCTGCGGCAAGTATGGGGAAAAAATGGCTGTGAAAGAAACAAACGAGCTGAATGTACAGGGACCAAGCCGTGTGGCCTAGTTGTGTCCACTCTGCAGACTTTGGCCTCCTCTGCTGCATGCCTGTGCTCCAAGGCAGATCTGTGATCTTGAAAAGGGTCCTCTAAGTCCAGGGTGTTTGAAATAATGCAAGGGAAGCATTGTAGCCCACTAAAATACTGTGTTTATGAGATGAAACTGAGGGTGTTTTTACATACCTAGGGTGTGAAATGAAGGCATATAGGGCTCTTTGAAAGTGCAAACAAACCCTGACAGGTTAATGTTGAAGACCTGTCCCAGTTGAAGGGATGGCACGTTCTTGTCTATACTGTTTACTGAGAATGGCATGTGCTATGCCCCAAGCTATGTCTGTGCATTGCTTGAAGAGTGATAGCTGCCTGGGCCAAAATCATGCTAGGGAGTATGCTAACACTTAATCAGCATGGGTGATTAACAGTCTCAGGCCTGAATTTGCTCCCTGATTTATTTTATATGGCAGCATAGGAGCAATTAGAATTGCTTATGTTGTGCTGCAGAGCTTTTGTGTGCCTCTTGCACATTTGGTTTTATTCTGCAGAGATGCTTTTTATTCTATAGTGATTTTTATACTGAGCTCATTACTTTAATATTTGCATGGTTCCCACTAGTACATTAAATGATGCAATTCATATTTGCATCAGCTCTCTCATCCTCAGACTATGGTGGAAATGTTCACACTGCAGTGTTTGGTTTTGATTTAAAATACATTTGCATGTACACATGCACACACCCACTGTAAATTTGTGTTGGAGAAGACAAAATCAAAGGTATATACCTACTACTTAAAGTGGACAGTGATGAAGTCTCCTCTAGCCCTTAGTGCTTGAAGGGGTATGTTCTACAGTCCTGGACTGGCCCCATGAAACTTTGTCACCTATAAGGAAACACATGACTGTAGTGTCCAGTGTTTTTGTTATTCATCTGCAGATGAGCAAGAGCATTCCAAAGGAGTAATTTTCAAATTTCAGGGACTTCCATATTCTCCCTTTGTATGGGGTTCCTAAAATATTAATATTGCTAGTTAATGTTATGAGAGCCAGTGTAATACAGCCTACAATAAGGTGATACAATGTTCTAACTTTACCACACCAAAAGTCTCTGGCCTATATGTAATTAGGTTTAGTTCTAGGACATAGTTGCCAGTTTTGGTCATTCCATCCATGCAAGCCAGCATGTATATAGCATTATCTTCCCCCTCTTACTAACTAGTCATCATTATTTGATCTTACAGATGTATTAATGAATAACAACATTCTAGGGTGTCTCCTCACATCACATTAAGAGTGCTACGGGAGAAGCTTGGAGAGTACCTGGGTGGAGTTGCAGTTGCAGATAAATTCAAATTTTTAAAATGCATTGGGAAAAAACTAGCAGTGGTAAGTCAATTTTTTTTTCCTTTAGTGCTCTTCTGCTTTATAATGTAAACCACAGATTTAATTCCTGCAGATTAGATAATATCACATAAATTAGAGATAACTTTAGGAGCACTGTTAGCATTTGTTTTTAAACATGGTGGAGCATAAGCTCTTGTCAGAGCACATATACTTGCCCAGATACAAAGGCACAGCTGGACAGATATATTAGAAACATTCTTTAAAGCATCAGATGTAATTAGTTTCCATCCAGTGAAAAGATGGTAGTTTTGATAAATCAATGGATTAAATATGACAAATCTGGTTGCATTTTAAAAAAATCCCCCTAAGGTCATTATTACCAGTACGTGGGTGGGTATATGGCAGTTGAAGAATTTGCAATGGAAGCTGAGTAAGTCAGAATTCCTCTAATGGTCCCTGCTGTGACCTGCCCAAAAGCCTTTAAAAGATCAGTCTTTGAATGAAAACTTTTCTGCATGTACATTTGTGTTCCACTAATTAGTTCAGTAATACAGCCTGAGATATATGTAATCAAAAACCTGTATCTCTGAATCCTTACTGTTCCTTACAGTGATTCTCTATATATTTATATCTTACAAACCATAGCTAAAGATTAAATAAATTTGAAAATCAGTCCAACTGGAAGTTTGTCCTTGTAATACACAAAAACTTAAATAATGTACATAAGTACAGAATACTTTTCTCACCTCTCATTTCTCCTGTTTCTCACAGATTTGGGAATTAATTACAAGCTGGAAATTTTGTGCCATTCTTTATTTCATTTGTAGTTGAGTTATCACTAAAATTACTCACATGAAAAACTAGAATAAATACTAAGTAATATGCAAAAGCTAGGTGGAAAAACATGAAGAGAAACTTAAAGACCGTGACACAATCTAAATGTGAAAGTGTACATACGTCTTCAAAGAATTCAGGACTTTTTAATTGGATGATAATAAGTGAGATGGTGTATTTTCTTCCCCACTGATAGTTCCGAGATAAATGGAGACATTTTCCAGCTTCCTTTAGAAAGTCAGGAAATTAATAAAATATTTTACTTTAATAGAGAATTAAAGGCGTTGGTAGATATATGTGAAGATTTTTGGTGACAAATTAAATATATCATTTTATTTGGGGTATTTACTGTTGTTTGATGTTTAACTTTATTATAAAGTGTAAAGCAATAAACCAGCTAACTGGTTTATTTGTTGTTTAGGGTCATGGTAACCTCACTGAACTACATTCTATGATCAAATATTTGTTGAGTGGTTTTCCACCCCCCCAGTCTTCTGTTTCACAACACTAGCAATGTAAGCAGTAATAAGAGCTGTATCTTACTTACAAGTAAAGGTCTTTAAGTGAAAAATAAACCAAAATCACATTCATTTGCTCTTCTTTTTCTTGCCTATAGCCAGTGTCTATAACAGCGGATCAATGGCATTGCCTGACCGTTACTGAGAAGAGAATTTAGTCCCACGTTTAGTTCAATTTCATTATTTAAATGTAAGCTCAGATTACTTTGTTTTTTCTTTTTTTTCCCCTGTTGGAGCACACCTTTCAAATCCTCATTGATTATCTTAGACTTTGTTTTTAGGACTACTGTTGAAATCTGAAAGATTCACACAAAGAATGTCAAGACGAACAATAAATACAAGAAGACAAAAGAGAGTAACAGAATATTTTTTTTCTATATACATTAAATATTTTGCAGTATTGTACCAGGTGAATAGAAAAAATTATGCAAAACTCAGCATTTCTATTCAGATTCATCTTGAAGCAACTTTTGGTAAAGAAAGTCGATGACTTTCTTCTGCTGTGACTGTTTGTATCGGGTCCTTTGAACCATAAGAGGAAGTCCAAAGGATAAAAAAAATTATTCAGTACATTCATGTACTCCTGTGGGTCTGATTGAGATTTTGAAGAATACACGGAGTTTCGGTACCATGTCAGAAAATAGAATAGTAGTTTATGTTTCTTCTTCCCCATGAGGCCATTACAGAAGATAGTGCTGGTTATGAAAAAATGTAGTATGTAAAGATGATAGAATACAGAAATTAAGTGATATGCAACATTATTGATAAAAAAAATATTTTATTGGTTACGCTTTCATTCTTTATCTTCCAAGGTGAAAGCAAAGCAAGAAACAGAACTGGAACTGAAGTCATTTGCTCCTCCTTATGTATGTATTGAATGATTTTTAAGGTATCATTTTCAGAAACTTTTTACATTGTACATTTCCTCTTTTGTCCTGATGAATATACTGCATATTTTAGGCACTTTATCCTGAATTATATTTATTACCTGGAGTGGAATACTTTGAAGATGTTTATCCATTATCATCATCAACTCAACAAAGACATCACTTTAATGCAGAAGCTAATAGGTTTAGTAATGGATCAAGATTATCCAGTCTTCCCCAACAAAAACCTGAAAAAAGACAACAATTTTTAGGAAGCACACACAGCAGTCATCAGCTAGAAAATCAGGAAGTGCACAGTCCTGTGGAATGGGGTGAGAAAGAACCTGTTCCAGTTTCGCACAGAAAACATAAGCAAGACCATAACAACAGGATTCAAGAGAAGCAGATACAGTTTAGAGAAAAAGGCAAGTTTAACCAATGTAGTGAAGGAGGATGATGAAGGAGGAGAAGAATAAATATTATGGTTAACATTTACATTAAAATAATATTTCTGTTTTCTAATATCAATTATTATGCAGATCAAAATGGATCCAACGGATCTCTCTTCACACCAGGTCATTCAAATCCTGCAGATTGGGAGTCTGGAAAGAGTGGTATGGTATTAGAGGCCTCTCAGCAAAATCATCTCAGTCAAGGTCAAAAACACCATAACACTCCTAAGTGGAATGACAAAGCCAAAGGAACTGCTCTTACTCTTCGTGTAAACCACACTGATGAAGAAGGCCAGAATAACCACACACCCCAAAATCACATTAAATATCAAAAGGGTACAACTGTTCATTGTCATCTTTTTGCTAAAGCATGCATTTTAGAAAGTTGGCAGAGTAAAGCTAAGTTTTAAGAAATCTGTAGTTAAAACATGAGTTGGAATATTGCTATCAGAACAGTATTTATTTTTTTAAATAATGATAATATCTTTCAAAGAGCTGTAGTTTTACTTTGAATTAATCCTTCTTTATCACTGTGTACTGATACAGGGAAACACTTTAATTGATGCATTTGTCTAATCTTATTTATATGAAAAAAAGCAGCTACTGTAAAGATTAGAGGATAATGATCCCATAATTCAACAGCAATTTTAAATGGAAAAGAATCTTGTTATCAGTATATCAGGGAAAGCATTTATTCACTTCAACTTTCATTGTCATCTTACCCATGGCTACATTACTACTGAAGAGGAAGCGTTTCCTCCCCTCCCTCCCATATAATGTTTATTTATATGCCATTGAACAGTGTCATTCCTAAAACTGAGAGGTGAGAGAACTCTTTGAGCAGACTACAGTGAAAATAAATAGTATGAAAGCACACATTAACTAGGTAACAGTTCTGTGCCAAAATAGAAAATGTTGTTTGGAAGAGATCTGTTAACTACTACTTCCTTTAAATTGGGGTGTCTTGGGGATACTGAGGGCCATTAATTTCCTGAACAGTTAGATAATATACTTAATATTTCTAAATTTGTAGTGATTACCAAGAAAGAAATGACTGACACATTTAAATTGGATTTGAATGACTACTGCTATATTAGTATCAAAATTAGAAATTGTTTTTAAGGAAGTAACTTTGGAAGACAAGTCTTAATATTTGAGTAGAATTTTACACTTAACATAAAAAAGGTGATCTTTATTCTATGGCAAATTTTTAATGAGTAATTATTAAATGAGGCAGTATTCAATTTTTCATAGGTATGGGCACCTTATAGATGTCAGTTAGAATGATTTTCTGGATATCCAGCACTTTGAGTAAGAAAACAAAAATTTGGGTATTGTATTCTTTGAGACGTGTCTGGAGAGTGCATTAGAAAAGACTTTCATTGATGACTTTTCAGTAATTCCGGTTTCCAGTCATAATCTGTCAAAAATAGCTTTGTCCCTCCATCATCATGTTAACTGATATTAAATATGAGATCGCTAAATATACAAATATATATATAACTGAAAAGTTGTCCATAATTTTATTTTGAATTATGAAGGATGTAGGATTTTGTAGTAGTAAAGATGAAGTCTGTCAGCAATTTTCTTTTGAAATATTTATTGTGTATATTTTAAAACAGATAACATTTATTCATTAACATTTAAACGCAAAACATTTTGCTCTCCCTTTCTTTTCTGGCTCCAGTTTGTAATGGATCTTCAGTCTCTGAAAGGCAGACAGTGTTAGATACAGAATTAGTTTAGGGAAGGTGAAATAATTGAGTGGTTCCTCATCTGTGATAATGTTTCTTATACTACTTACCAGAATTAGTTAGATACAAATTCTCAAAACAAAAATACTTTTTTAAAAATTTATTTATTTCTTCTGTTATTCACACAACACTTCTAAACCCCAGATATAACATTATTTATTGGATTGATTCACTGAATTTCTAATAGAGGTTGGAAAGTCCAGGCATTGATAGTCAAAACAACTTGAATTTTGAGTGTAATCTGTATATTTTGATCATCACTATCCTGTCATAGAACTAACAAACATGGAAAATAATGATGACCAAGAAGATACCAAACTAAGAAGAGACAGAACACAGGATGCTGGAATTCTTAAAGTAAGGGAAGACCAAACTACAGAATATGTATGCAAAAACCAAAGGTTAGTAAATAATTATTCTGCTAAAATAATGGATAATATTAATTCATAGCTAGAAACTTATTTTACAGACTTCAAATAAATAAAAGAAAATGGGGAAAAAAGCCATTTCATTACATGAATTTTCACTTGCTTCTTTGATTTTATCTTAAGCTTGCAGCAAAACAGAACTAGCAAGTCTATAGCTGATTCTGGTGAAAAACTGGATAATCAGGTGTGTTTTCCAAGGTAACATATTCTTAGCAATCTTGAGAAATAAATATAATCCTCCACCTAGAAGTAGTCTAATTTTATAAGACAGGTAACTCATTAGAAGTATGAAATACTGAAATATAGATTTGAGAGTAATTGAGAAAAGTTAATTCTTGCACTACTACTTAACAGATTTGCTAATGAAAAATCAACTATATTTCTATACAATGAAATCATTGCAAGTTATACCTCTGGTTATGATTTAACAGGAACTACATAGACAATAACTATCTCAGTCTTATTAATGTTAGCTGAATTTTTTTTTACAGTTTCTTGACAGTAGTGTTGTTTTTTTTTTTTATCAGTGACATTGTTACAATTTCATATTTCCTTTGGGATAAATTTGTCTTCTCTCAAGCCAAGCAAAATTTCTGGTAAAAACTGTAAAATCCTTTAAAACATAGATATGATTTAATCATAGTATCAGAATAAGAACATATTTAGGAAGACTCAGCACCCACATGCAATCATACAGCATAATAGCTTTCACTATTAACTGTCGCTTGTGCAGAAGTGATTGTAGTGGAGTCTTATGAAAATAATAATAAAATTGAAAATCTGCTATTATAAATTTTAGTTTAGAAATTGGCAGTCGAGACTTTGTGAGCAATGAGCCAGGTGGCGGTTTTAAGCCCCATTATTCCTGGTCTTGCATGGGAGTGTCAGTAACTTGTGGAGTTACGGACATGGACAAGAACAATTTGCAATAGTCTATGTTTTTGTCTGTATGTTCTGTGCATGGAAGTGTTTAGTGTTCTGATTTTATTTGCAGAGGCCCAGCTGTTTGTAATTTAGTAATCATTTGTACTGGTAACAGAATAAAACAGCTTATATGCAGAATTGAAAATCAGCCCTCCCATTCACTCAGGCCACTTTCAGGGCTTATGTCTATTATAACTATTCAGGATTATGAGTTATGCACTTATAGTTGTGTCTTTTTACTCTACAGGCAGATGAAGACAAGCAAAATCATCTTACTTTGTTGAAAGAATGTATTTCACCTCCTAGTCCACCTTTTCTGGCACTTGCTGTAAATCCAGCTCAAGTTCCTACAATTCAGGCAGCAAGTGAGTATGATTCCAAGAAATTGCAGGGAAATGAACATTTAATCAAGATTGAATAGTTAATGAAGACAGAAATACCTACTTTATGAAAGAATTTCTACATACATTCATTCACAGTATTGTTACAAATTTTCATTTGTGGTTGGAAAATTCCAGGCATTTATAATTGCAGGAGCTGTTCATAGAGCATGGCAGGTTCCCAGTGACTTCAGGACTGGGAAGCTTGTGGACTTCAGGATAGAAGGAGAAAACGAGGGAGATTGGGTGAAATACTGCTGGCTCAAGTGAGAATGTAGCAAAGAAAACCACTAGTAGTATTGCTAAGCATCCTCTGCTGTGGTGGAGGAGGAGGATAGTGAGAAGATCAGTGACTGACCTATTGTTCCAGACTAGTGAAAGTCTGAGATACTATTCTGCCTATGACCAGCTGGAATTTAAGGCAAGATTTTGCTACAGTTTATGTTACAAAGTATTTTGAGCAGGAAATAGTAATTTGGAGGCTTTTTTAGCTTCATGTGGCAAGAGTTTTCAATGTATGCAGTATATCTTTAATATATAGTTTTAGTGATACATTATCTAGGTATGTAAAAGGGTGTTTACTTGACTCGGTGTCTGTGTGAATGCCTGGATGCATGCTGGCTTTCTCACGTTTTTCTAATGCACCAGCAATTTCAAAAAGTTAAGAGATTATTAAAATAAAACAATTTCTACTGCCTGTTCTGACAGAGCTTTTGGCATGATTTATGATGGGTACATTGCAAAAATCTTGATTGATCCCTCCTACTTACAGTATCCAGATGCTTGCTAAATATAATTATAATATCTTTAGAAAACAAGATGGTAGAACAATTGCAACAAATGAAGAAAGACAGAAGGCACATGGAAAAAAATAGAGAAGAACTGATCAGAAAAGCTAAAGGGCTACTGGAACAAAATAAGCTGAGGAGATACCACGGTACACTTTTAATTTAATTTGGAATGATTGAGAAATGACACTGAAAACAATGTGAAAATGTTTGTCTCCCTGTCAGTGAGCTTAATTACAGAGAGAGCAGTTTTGTTAACCAGTAGCTCTGAGAAGGCTCATTTGTGTAACAGCATGCTGGAAAGATTCAAGATTGCAATGTTTCCTTCCACTTTTCTGTGGCAGTCTTGTAAATCTAAAAATATTATGGCTTTTATAAACCATTCAGTTGTGTCCCATGTACATACAGTGCCCAGAGAGCTACTGCAGGCTGCTTCGCTGTTTGAGGCCCAGGGCAGCTGACATACTCTAAACGTTGCCTTTAGCTAGTGCTTACATAGGTTTTTACTGTGTTGATAGGGCTTCTAGTTAAATTGCCAGCATAATACTTTTTGTTCTTCCTGTCTAATGGTATTCAGTTTATGGCATGGAAGTCACAAGCCTGTCATGACAAGCTTGACAAACTTGTTTTTTTAACAAGGTAAAATGTCATTGAAATCCCACCCAAATTTTCTTTGTGAAACTATTTTCAAGTTTATACTTAAATTATCCTCCCTAAGTCACATTCCAGTTATACAGAGATGAGGTTTAATCACTTTGATGTTTTGAGAGCATTCTCTTTGTACTTAAATACAGCTAAATCTCTAAGAGTATCAACTATTATTTGCAGCTTTGTTGAAAGGAGAAGACGAGACAATTCTTCCAGTTATTCTTGAAGTGCATGGCTATGCTGCACTCTGCAGCATGGTGAAGTTATATTTTTAAAAAACCCAACTTGGGTACTCGAAGCAGTGAATAGTAGCATGGAGCTGCAAGGCAAGCTAATTTACGCTGCTGAGCTAAGCCCTAAATGGCTCCTGCATTGTCTTAAATTATGTTATCCAGTTAGGTAAAATAAAGGTTATTTCACAAGGATTCAAACAGCTTCTGCAGGTTCTTTAAGAAGTGTCTCCACCTCTTGAATTATTTTTATCAGACCTGTAGAGTTTCATTAAGTGCATTTGCAAACATGTTTCTTCACAAGGTATGAAGGGAAGAGCATATTCTGTAGGAAGAGTGATCCAGTCTATGTCTAATATCCCCCTAAGATTGCCGTGCTGACAGCCATTCTCGGTTACATACTGTATAGTCCTCCAACAGCTGGGTTCTTTTTGAAAAGCTTCTGAGAAGCAGTTGTCTTGATTTCCTAAAACACGCCCTGAAAAAAGGAATCATTTAAGACACTTTGCAGGCTAGTGGACGTATGTGTCCACACAACCGCTGCACCAGATATGGCGGGATTTATATGCCAGCCATTGACAGCACATTAGCAACGTAAGAGGAATTATAGTTAAGTGTAAAGGTACATAACTGTTTCCCATAATCTTGGGACTTCTGTATAAAGTGAAGCTGTTCAAAATCTCTGGCCCTGCAGATCTTAAATTTTGCATAAATCTACAGTGCTAAATATTCTGCTACAGTAAAGCTGCGGACTTCAGACTGTGGTGGGCATACCAGTCTTCACAGGTCTGGAGCACTTAGTGTGCAGCTGAAACCTGCAGAATAGCCAGGCCGAATGAAATTTTGGTTTTGGACCTTGTGTTATATCTCGGTGGACAGATAGAGCCTTTTGTGGCAGGGGATTGTGTGAAAAGTCAGTTGCATTTATAGTGAATGTAGTTTTTGTCATGGTTTAACCTACTGCCATGTTTTAATGTGTGCATTGTCCAACTGAGTCTTGTGAGATCAGCTGGCCATTACCGTCTTCAACAGACCTTATGATAAGGTGAACAAGACCAAACAGTATTACTGTTTTCCTGTGTAGTTCGTGAGGAATGGAAAAAGAAGTACTTTGAAACTAAGAAAGCTACTGTTTCACTGGAGGATGCTTTAAACAAACTGCGACAAGATTTAGAGCTTTACCACCAGAAATTACTCTTGCAATTGGAAGCTAGAGGCAGCCGAAAACAACCAAACAGTATGACAAACTCCAAGGTATTTGTTTGTATTATTTAATTGCTCTTTTTGCACAGCCTGGGTTTTTTTGTATAAAATATAAATTAAAATAACAAATTCATCACCAACCAATGACTTGTAAACTAGCTTTAACAGCCAAATATCCCTCAGTGTTCTGAGGTATAGAATTCCTTCAGCCCATTCTGCTCAAAAAGACTGAAGAAGTGCTTGAGTCTGAGCATTTGATTCTTTCTGCTTTGTGTTTGTGCAATACCTTCTCATAACAAAATCTCCTTTTGTTCAGTGTGATCAATGAATTGTTCAGTTCTGTATTGTTCTCATCATCCCAGATTTCATGTACAGAGGTAATGAATTCTAGTTTGGGGAACAAGAAATGCATCTGAGGCTTTTGGAGTGGTTGCACGTTAACTGTTGTGCAACTGTGAGTCTTGTATTCTGTTGTTAGTGTCAACTCATGGGAAGTTCAGAGAGGAATTAAAAAGAGAGAAAAGAGGGGAACACCCTTCCCAATAGTTTTATCTGCTAATTTTCTAAATGCGTTAATGGAAGCAAGTCTGTTGGCAAATGTGAAGCTAGGCTAGGAAAAATAAATGTCCCTTTCTTGTATCTGAAAGGTGAGAGAGTGTATGTACAATCAAAGAGCATATGTTCTATGCAAATGTGTATTATCTGGGCTATCTTAATATAAATATCTACAATATAAAAACATTAATAGGGCTGATGTTATATTACTAGCTTTGTTCAGATGTGTAATTGCTGCTTTTAGAGGGGGATATCAGGGTTTTTTTAGGTGTCTCTGGCTAGGTCCAAAGAGGCCTTATGTGAAGGATATGAACAACTTAACATGCATACAGCAGTCATTTACTGGCTAGCACACACAGAAGATAGCCAGGATTTAACGAGCTATTAGGCTAAGCACAAGTGTGCTCTCCACCCCTCGTAAGCTAGTGCTGGCCAGGCAGGCATCAGTCAGGTGGGAAGAGTCGGGCTCTGGGGAATAGATCCTGCTGTTGCTGGTTTCCCATCTTCCACCAGCTTTGTCCTCACTCAACCCAGCGATGTGATGATTCCTCAGTAGCCCCCAACTAGTCTGACGGCCCTGCCTGGCTTTTTCTGGCATGACAGTGTAGCTTTCATGCTTTCTCAGTGGCCTGAGCCAGGGTTACACAGCTGTGCGGTGTCAGAGCTGGGACTTGAACCCTTGTAAGCAAGCAGGCAGCTACACCCCTGAGTGGGGAGAAGGTTACAACAGGAGCTCAGAGATGAGAGGCTACAGATACCACTTAATAACTCCTTGTATAGGCAACTTTACCGCATCATTTGGCTCAGCTGGCACTTTAATAGCATTTTTAAAGGCTTGGAACATCAAGGGATTACCATATACACCCCACCCCTCAGCATTACTGCCTTCAGGGGACCATGGCTGACTTGCACAAGCTGAGTATCAGAACCTACATTTTGAAAACATGAATTTTAGTTTTACAGGTTAATTCAAAGATAGGCCCACCCACAGCTACTGCTGAAACGATGTGCTGTATAACCAGGAGTTTATCTGCACTAAACATCACATAGCGTAGCAATCTCATCAATAAATGTACTGTGACAGAGTGATGCTAAGCCTATGAGAGAAAAAAAATGAAGTATGCCTTTTTATTATAATTGGGGAGTAGCCATAAAAGATAACTGCAAAACAATGTGTTGTAGCTCAGGAGATCTGATCTGGATCTTAACTTCCCAAAGCAATAGGGAGTGGAAGAACCTCCGTACTCTGCTGAAGGGCTGGCAGCAGAAAGGAGCTGCCCTCTCTTGGGGAGCAGAC
Source organism: Strix aluco (assembly GCF_031877795.1). NCBI lineage: Eukaryota > Metazoa > Chordata > Aves > Strigiformes > Strigidae > Strix > Strix aluco. Next base: position 16,442,965 of record NC_133938.1, read on the forward strand.
TGCTTACAGACCAGAGACAGCCCAGCACACATTAAGGATGGCAAGAAAGTGGGAGAGTTGGAAAGAGTTTAGAGGATTGTTCTTGAGTGGTGAAGTAAAACCCAATGAATGAAGAGATGCACTAATGCTGCACTTAAAGTTTTGTTGTTGTTTCATACAGAATTACACAGTCATCCGGATTGCTACAGTGCAGCATGAACTTGATCAACTGAGGAGGAAGCTGGATGATACAAAAATGAAACTTGTGATAGAAATTAAGGTACTCTGCCTTTTAAATAAAATAGTTGAAATGTTGCTATGCATTAAAAAACTTAGATCTTCCCAAACATTAGATGATGTAAATATTTGCTAAACAGTTCTTGTTTTACGGTGTTAGTTGTTGTTGTTAAGTTTATCACTTGAGCCAAATTACTCCAGAACACGAGGTTATTAGATGATTTTGAATATATGGCATTCAAGCAACTTAAATTTTCAAGGTACACAGTAAGGTAAGCTTCACAATCTCTTGCATAAAATTCCCATTTCACTCAAAAGATAATTGAAAGAACATACTTGGTGAGGCACTGATCAGTAGTGGACCATGGCTAAGAAAAAAGTAATGGTATAAAGAGAAAAAAAAGAGAATGGCTCTCCAGGCAGATGCCAGTCCTCTTCATCTGCTTTATTCCGTACCAGTGCTGCCTGATGGTATAGGCCTTCACACTGGATAGCTTTTCATGCTTGAAATACGAGTCCTCTACATCATGGAGATTGCCCATGCCCCTGTTTACTGGATAATCTAGGGTGGATGTACTTGTTAGGCCTCCTCCACTGTATAACAAGGAGTGAAAAGAACAATGAACTTCACAGTTGTCTCTTCAAAACACCAAGGCGAAGTACAGAAGAAAGTAGTGCTAGAACTAGGCTACCTAATTAGACATGTAAAATTTTAAAGATGAAGAATGTATCCTGTATTCAGCCATCCTGTATAAAATTCAGTCTTAGTTATATAAACCCATGTATATGTCAACTCCAGAAATTTCCTTAAATTGCAATTCCTTAAATTACTGGTTCTTCTGCAGATGAGAAAGCAAGCAGCATCTGACTTACGAGCACTGAGAGCAGAACTGACACAGAAGAAGATTCATTCAGCTTTAATTCTCCAGTCCAGAAAATCAGGAATTTAAGAGGATGACATGATATTAACATCTGTAAAGTATATAGAAGCTCAGAATTTCAGAGCAATTGTTTGTACATTCTTGAAGTTATCTTGTAAAAAGACATCAACTATATACACGTGGAATTTGTATACCAGGCTACTGAGGTACTGCAGCTCACTTCTTTTTAAATCTCACTCTTACTATAAGATTAGTCAGCTACTTAAACATACAGTTTAACCTAATACCATGTCTAAAACAAAGCTAACTTCTTTTAAAAGTGCAACTTAGTGAACTGTGTAACATCACATTGATATGCTGATGTTCTTTCATTAACAAATAAACCTATCATCTCTAACCTCCTGTTCTTATTTTCAGGCACACACATTAAATTTTTGGAAAATTATTAAAATGCATTTTCTGTAGAACTACAGCAACGGTAATCCTTTATTTAGCTATTTACTGAAGTATATTTTAGTTATTATAATTATGCCTATCTATAAATCACCAATGTATATTACCATATTATGAAGTATGAACAAAATCTCAGATAACCTCACCTTATTTCATATCTAGATGGTTTTGTTCCCTCTTTTAATAGGAAAGCCACATGGACGTTAAAGTTCTTCTGTAATTAATGGAAGAAGCGAGGTTTGTCTTGGACAAGCTGCAGTGATGATCCTAGTCCTACTTAAACTATTGTACAGTCTATTTTTCTTTAAGTTCAAGCTCATGCGTGTGCTTAGATAACAATTCCCTGAAAGAGTAATCGGAAACCTCTTCTTGACAGTGATTTTTTTTCTAGCTCTCCTGTTTGCGGTACCAGATGTTATTACATTAAGCATAACAATAACATGCTAGGAATTAATGTCAGCTAAAAAGCTGGAAGTGAAACACATGGCAAGTCAGTACTACAGTAAGAAAATTACACAACTCTCAAAAGGACTGACTTCTAAATGTCTTGAATCAAACCACCCATTATCCAATTTAATTTCTTAAAGATAAGATTTAACAAAGATTTTAGTGCTAAAGTCTTAAACTAATTATTAAAACTACAACCACTTTTGCTCAATTCAGGATTCAATCCCACATCCTGTATTTCAGAATTGTGTCTTAAATAAGATACAAGAGCAGGCAACTAGCTACTAGAAAATCTAACCTAATTTAAAAAAGAAAAAGTATCAACTCATGATTCTTGACTGCTACAAGAAAGAGAGTTTTGTAATAAAGTCACCTGGCCTTCGGTTAGGATGTTGTAGGTCAGATCACCTGCTCCAGAAGACCTCTCGATTTCACAAATCTCAATCTTATTTTAGCATATGAATATAAATAGTAACACAAATTCTGAAGCGTCTAGATGTCAAATAAATTTATCATTTTCTTCTAAAACCTACAGACCAGAGGAGTGAAGAGCCCTCTGATTTTTCTAGGGGATTTTTTCTTTATGTGCAGTCAGACACTCACATGAATTCTTCTAGTCCTCTCCTGAGTAGCCATTATGGTAGTGCTGGTGTTCTGTGGTGTTTTCCCAGTAACTATTTAGCAAGGGAAAAAAACAAACAAACCAAACAAACACCCACAACTGACTACATATATCTAATTAAATACATTGTTTAATTAATGGAGTCACTTAAGCAGGGCACAGTTGCACTTTAATCTGGTTGTGAAACAGTTCTGAGAAGCAGAGCACCAGTGTGGGCTGTAAGCTGTGGAACAAGTAAAGCATAAACAACACTGTTTACCAACCTTAGTGAAGACAGCATTTTATTTAACAAAAAAAAAAAAATCCTCTAAACACCAGTCAATCTTTCCATCACTACAGATAATTTTTACAGTTACAAAATTTCTCTAGGCAAATTATTTTATGAAAAATATGAACTAGAAAGAAAATATAACCTTGTATTATTTCAGAGGGAACACCATATAAAAACAACAGGCTACTGAATGAATCTTAAAGTGTGTGGAAAAATACATATGCAGATCATTGAACAAGCTTCTGAGTTCTAGTTTTCAGGAAGTAAAGAAGTTTGAAACGGAAGAAAATATTATCCAAGTCCTCTCCCTATTAACGTTCTCTCTTCAAGATAAGATCCAAGATTTTTGGCTTTTGAAACTAAGGAATTTACGTGATACATAAACACGGTGAAACTGGAGTTTATCGAGTATTTCCTTCTAACAACAGGTCTGATAAAAATCTTAATGGCAACTACTTCTTGTTACACAATTTCTTCAGTCTAGAAAATACTTTAAGCTCTAGAAGAGTAACCAAGTACAAGCACAAGTTTCATTAAGTTGCATGTAAGCAACAATCTGTCTCTCCACTATTCTCTGTTTAATCTGATTCAAGAGTGACTTAGCTAAAATATAGGTTGGGGTGGGAAGTCAGAAAGCTGAGACTGGACCATGAGACCCCGTTGTGAATATTTGCTGCACCAGGCAGCCTTAGCAAAGGATTGTTATGAGATTGCCCTGTAAATCCACCACTTGGTCTTACTTGTTACCAGGTACACACTGGGTTCAAGCTTTAACCAATTTACGGTAGTTGTGAAAAACGAAAAAGACGACCAGTCTTTTTAAAAAAATGCTGCTAAAGCAATATTGGAACTTTTTGAAGAATGAAAATATGGCTTTGCATACAAAATGACAAGATGAATTTGGCTAGTTCTCAAAGTTTTTGTAATCATGGTATATTTATAAAGTCAAAATCTATGACAGTATAAACTATAATAAAAAATTACCAATTTCCATCATTCTAAATCGAGGGTTACATGGTTCTTACGGTGTCAGGGCTTGCCACATTGCTTCAGTTTGTTGTTCTGCTACAGCTTCCCTGGAATAGTCAAGACTATTTCCGTTCCACATGCCAATGCCCCTTAAACCTCGATTCTTCACATATGCTGCTTTTAGAGAGATGCTGCGAGGGTCATCATACCATACTTGGTGGAAGTGACCAAGAGCATCCTAGAAAAACATTTAAACACTAGTGTTAGTATTTACCTATCTATATAAACAGGATACATCAAAGTTCATTGAGTTTTGATTGCATTTTCTGTTGAATGCAGTGAAAGGTACAACTGAAAACTGAGATATACAAGCTATGTAGATTTACATAATGATACTTTCCTGATTTACAAATTATTTTTCACACAGGACAATTAAAAATTTTAAGTCAAATACTCAGCTATTTTTTTACTTGTAGAATCTAAGTTATAGCACAGTGACACACTTTAACTGAAGTTAGATGAAAAGACTTGGCTAATTTGTACTTTGATAATTTTTTAAAACAGCTAAAATCTCAGATACGCTATTTAACATAACAGGTGAATGTAGTTAAAGATTAAGTGCTTTTTTCAGCAATAAATAGTTTCAGAGGAGGTTATAAAATTTTGTCAAAAGTTATGTTTCTTTGACGTGGTCATTGCTTACAATGCCTTTTAATCATCTACATGTGAAACTTAAAATTATGTCTAAAGAAACAAGATGAAACGCATACACTGTGTTGTTCATATAAGCACAATCATTCATGGACTCTTCCACTGTGTCTATGTAGAAACCAAATGCAGAACAAAACATGCATGCAAGCCACTGGGTTAGAAAAACTTAAGAGCATCTCAGAATCTGTTTTAGTTTAAATCAGTCATCAACTCATAGAAGTAACTATAATGGTGAAGGATGAAGCTGTAGGATTTTTTTGTGCCAAAACATCCTTTTTGACATGATACAATCTCTTGAGAAAACTGCAAAGTAATACAGATCTTTATTACTCCTGTAGTCTTCAGTCACCGTACCCCTCTTTCAGACTAGAAATTCAAGACATGGAAATCCAGCCATCCTTTGCTACACAAATAAAATGAAGTAGAATACACAAATGGAAGACTCTAACCCTGAAAACTTTATAATCAAAGAACTACGGTTCACGAACATTTACTCCACAACATGGTGTCTTATAAAGAGACACTTACCTTGTATTCATAAAATGGAGACTTCTGTACCTCGTCCCACAGCACCCCTGAAAGAGAACTGTTCACCTGCTTCATAATTGCTCTGTAGGGGACCTGACTCCCTGCAGCATCACTGCAAGGAGCCCCACGGAAGGGTACTTTGAAAAGGGAACAAATATGATCCTGAAAAAAAAGCAGAGGGCATGAGTTTCATGTTACATAGATATATTGAAATCCAAAATAGCAGTACAGCCAAGAACAAATCACAAAAGGCATCAGGGTCTCAAAAATCCCAAATCTTCAAGTATCTGTGGCAGACATACTATCTGTAGACAGAAGGAAATTAAAACAGTTAAATTTGTTTACTCTGTAGTAATACAGGATTGGATGCACATCATTCAACTTATACAGTTGTCTTATTTTTTTCCACTTTTAATTCACTCTTACATTTTTCATAAGTATAATGTTGTTTGAGACTCCATGATTTATCCATAAACTGCTATACTTTAACAGTCATAGGTTTGCTATGGTTTGTCTGGTCTTTCAGCAGTGAGCTTAGTGACTGTGTTGAGAAGGCAGATACAAGTGTTGTAGTGCCTTTGGACATCATCTCTTCCTGTACAGATAACATCTATAGCTCCTTAGTCAAACATGGCGCTTGGGTATCGTGGGTTCAGGTTGCCTACGGAGAGATAAAATGCCTTGCTTGGTGACATGCTGCTCATCAGTTATCAGCCAAGCAAAAGTCTCTGTCTTGAGTGCCAGCCATATGCTCTTATCCATCAGACCGCAGTATATCCTAATCCAAAAACAGTATGACCAAAATCTAGCTGTCTCCTTCCATGGAAAAAATTAACAGTACAATTGCAAATGGATAGTCTTCATCTTACCTTAGATAGGTTTTGGCAGACATAGTCATAGCCATACCAGGGGACGCCCATCACAAGCTTCTTAGGATCAATGCCCATACTAATGTACTCTTCATATCCTAGTTTTGAAGGAAATAAAAATTAAGATGCATTAGGGCACTTTCCAATGCTTTTTATTCTTACAACTAATCTGCAGCCAGAGCCAATACAGGACATGCAGACAGACAGAGGCTAAGGTGCAAGCTCTTCTTTACCTCCTGCCTGCAGATTCCTAGACTTGCTCTATTCAGATCCCAGTAACCGCTCTAGTTGCTCACACTTAAAAGCAGCTGCTGAAAGCAGCAGTTCACAAGGATGAGAGAAATGTTTCAGGTTCTTTGCAAGCCTGGGCAGACACCGTTGCTTTGGCTGCCATTTGTCATTCTAAGAGTGTTCTTCACAATCATGAGGGCTAGACAATTACTTTGCAAGTAACAACACACAACTGCTAAAGGTCTATTTGTAGTGTCATAAGGATCTGAGATACTATTTTCATATTAGGACAACACGTATTTGAGCACACTCAAAAGCCTTACACTACAACCAAAAAACTTGTCTAAAAAAAGGCAATCTTTTCTATCTATTCATGTGAACAAATGGAAACGTTCTGACTCCTGGGGAGGCATTTTGACCTCACCAACTAAAGTCTGCAGGTAAGGAGCATTGGCTTTAGCAATACAGTCTGTCCAGATCTGGCTCTGTTCATCATATGACATCACAAATAAGAAGTCACAGGCATCTGCAATCCCAGTGTAGTTGTAGCACCTTTTATCTATGCATGCTGGAGACCAAGCCACATCAAATGTTACCTGAAGAAAAAATGCACAAGTTACTATCACGTATGGCAACTAACCGCTCTTGTTTTCTCTTTAAAAAAAGCTGTAACTTTTAAAGACAGTATTTCCCAAATGTTGCAGTGTTTAACACACAGTGATAGCAATGAACTATAGGAGAAGCTGCTCAGCTGCTAAAATGAACATTAGATAATAAACAGTGAGTGTCCCTATTAGTGAATTCAAAACACCAAAGAAATTAAAATAGAACATGAAAACCATCTGATCAAAAATATGAAGCGTGATGGAAATCCTTAAAACTTCAGTGATGGGCTTACCAAAACATTGTTAAGCTTCTGCGCCAGAAGGCTGTATTTGCCCTACTTTCAAAGATGCCTTAAGACATACTAATAACTGCCAGCTCACACAAGGCAATAACATTGTATCTACAAACCTCAGTGAAAGGCTTCTGCCATTTAAATTCATACAGGTCAAAAAGAGATAGCATATCATAGCTAACATTCATAATTAACCATTCATGAGATCATGCTTTAGATTGGCATAAATTTTTTTCATATTCATATGTTAAACAGCATTCTCAAAACTCCTTACATTTCATAAAGTTAAACATAATGTTTGTATAAAGTACATTATTATTACCTGTGATCCTGGTATTTCTCTGTGAAAAGCATCTGTGGTTTCTTTAACAAGTTCTGTTAATGCATAATACTCAGGGGAGGTTTCGTTAACTTCTTGCTCTATATCTATGTTAATTCCATCCATATATTGGTTTTTTGCAAGGTCCACCTGTTGGGATATCCATGCTGCTCTTTTAGCAGGATCAACAATTTCCTTAAGAGGTACATCACCTAGACAAGAGGCCTTTAAGAGTTAATATGTATTTGCACCACAGTAATAGTAAGGAGGAAAGGTTTGTCTTTACTAAACCAACAAACATAACCACAAAATAAAAAAATTCCCACACCCATACTGTTAAAATACAAAGGAGTTAACTTTTTTCCCAAGTATAGTTTTAAGAACCCACCACAGAAGTGATTACCAAGCTTCTTTGAGACAGCAGAGCTTGAAATTAAGTTCCTTCTGAGTTTTTTTCTATAGTTTTAATCTCCTAACTTCTGTTTAATATTCTTTTGGCCACTGTAAACTGCCTTTCTTGAAATCAATGTACTTTCAGTATTTCCAGTGGATCATCAAGGACTATGTCTTACTGCTTAGATAAACATACTTCTATGTTTAACCTTTGTTGCTTTCCACATTGTGGTCTTGGATTCTGTTTTTGCCTCAACAGGGCCAAAACTGGATTACATCATGTGAGCGGTAATGGACTTTGTCTTTCTAATCAGCATTTGTACTTGCACTGAGTTCCCGAGTATTCATGTTTTAAAACTCAACCACTTCCTAATATAGAGGGATTGATTTAAGTTAAAAGTCCTAAAAAGTACTTAAAATCCCTTCCCTTACTCTGTCTTTTGGGTACTGCGGATAACACCCAGAATACAGACCCAAATAACTATCTTCTGCAAGGTTTTCCTTTCCTCCCTCTTCCTCCATAGCTGTGATGTTCTCTGTTAGGGAACTTACATTCAGCTGTCACTGGAATGGTTTTATTATTACTGTGGCAGAAGCCACTGCTGGTTTTCTTTTTAATATGCTGCATACCAGCACATGCAAACTGTCAAGGTATTACAGTCCTGTATGCATTATCCTCTTATCAATTAATCCTCTTACTGATTTTTAATACTCCGTGTACAAGTGAATGTGAAATGTCAAGGTATTATAGCCCTATGTACATTATGTTCTTACTCATGATCACATAAATACCCACATCTTCTCAGTGTAACCAACCTTTCAGTACTACCCTGGAGCCTTTGGAGTGAGCATAGCACATGAGCTCAGGATCGTACTCTCCAAAAGCTGCCACAGTTGTAATTTTTGACCAGTCGTAGGATTTCCAGGTTTCTTTTCCCACATCAAACACGAAGACCTGGAAAATGGGTAAAAAGCACCCTCATTAGCTCCGGACGCGTCTCAGCGGGACGGTTATTTCGCACATGTCTCTGAAAAGCTCGGTGACTCGTGCCCCGGGCACCAGCCCGGGGGGTGGCCCCTGCGCTCCGCCGGTGGGGCGGCGGCGGCCGCGGCCGGGCCCGGTGGTGGGTTACAGCCGCCCCGGCACCTCCCTGGAAATCACATGCGCCTGTTTTGTTTAAAACCCTGCTCGGCAATCACACCAGGGCCGCGGAGCAGGCTGGCTTTAACACGCTGCCGGCCGGCACCACCGCGCCGCTCCCCGGCCGCTCCCCGCGGTCCTCGGCAGGCCCCGGGGCCCAGAGCCGCCGGGCCGGGCCGGACGGGATGGGGTGGGGGGCCCAGAGCCGCCGGGGGACGCGCACCTCGAAGCCGCCGGTGCCCGCGATGGGGTGGCAGAGCCGCGGGTCCCGGCAGGGGCACGCACCGGCGGCGGGGCCGCCCAGCAGCTGCAGGAGGCCGAGCGGCAGCAGCCACCGGTCCCACGGCCGCCCCATGGTGGGTCGCCGCTTCCGCCTCGGCCCCGGCGGCGGGCGGGGTGCGCTGGGGCCGGCCCGGCCGCGCAGCTCCGCCCCGCAGCCCGCGGGGGAGCGCCCCGGGAGGCGCCGCGGTGGCCCCGCCGAGGGGCGGGGGTGAGCCCGGGGGGGGGGGCTCCCGGCGTGAGGGACGGGCCGGCCGCTTCCCGGTGGCGTGGCCGCGGGCTGCAGACGGCAGCGCGGGCAGGCCCGGGGGCGGCCCGCCGGCGGGGAACCGCTGGTTCAGAGACATGAGCTTGGCCGACCGCTTTTACAGAGCAACGGTTTATTAAAGGATCAAACCCAGCAAAGGGTGCCCGGAATCATTTTCAAGATCTCAAAATAACGAGAGAAAAAGGATCTCGTGAAGGGGACGGGGCCTTATCCTCGCTGCCCACACAGCCTTGTCCGCAGGGTCCCACCCCCGGCGGACAGTGACACCAGACCCGGGTGGAGCCGGTGACGCTGGGTGTCAGGCCGGGCACTGCTGCTGGCAGGAACACGCCGTGTGAGCAGAAACCCTGCTCACGGTGTCCTCGGATTTCTGGTCTAGCCTCATCTGTCCTTCCAGGTTGAGAGCAGAGTCTGTAAATGAGAGGAGAAAGGGGTCGTGTGAGGGGTTTTTTATACATCGAGGTACTTGTGTCAGTCCGGCGAAGCTCACGGTTTTTCACACAGTCACAGCTGGACGGAGGGGTTGTGCACAAGGACCCGTTCTGCAGCCTCACCAGCCGGTACACAGTGGAAACCCACGGAGACAGGAACAGTCCTGGTCGCCGAACAGCCTTCTGTGCAGCGTAGAACTGGCTCCACGGAGAAGCATTTTGCTGCCTTCTTCTCAAATGCAACTGGCTTCTCAATTTTGACAAATTTGCGCTGCAGCTTACAACCTATAAAACATGAATTCTCTTAAAGCACCTACAGAATTTATGTAAATAACTTTTTCGGCTTTATTTGTAGAATTAGCAACAACTAAGACCAATGACCAAGTGACACAAGCTACATGAAACTAATCTGAGTAATTTTTCTGTCAATGGTTTAGGCTGTGAGAAAATCAGGCATGTGAGGCACGGTCCCAGGGACAGAGGCTTGCCAAATAGGACCTGGGTAGGACACAGGTGTCCAAATCCAAAAAGATACTTGTGAAAACCTCAGTCAACTGACGCTCAGCTTTACCCAAACTTATGACAGCACTTCATTTTGGAGCAATAGTTGCCCCTAGATATCCGTATATCCACTGCTGCGCTGTGCCTAGCATCACACCTGCCTTGCCATGGCTGACTAGCTTAGTCCTTAAGTCTCCCTGATCCACACTTTTCTGGACTAGTCCCCCCAGAGGAGCTTGATCTAAGAATATATTCCAAAAATGCCACCACATGCCCGGAGAGTTGGGTTCCACACAAAATGCAGTGCACCCTAATGTTATCAATATGTTCATGTTGGTTTTATATAGGACTTGGATGGTAAGAACAACCATTACCGGGCTAAGGGTTTCAGATTAAGTTCATCTTCAGCCTGAGGAAATTAAAACAGGGATTTCCCACCTTAAACGCCCTCTAGTTCAATAGTCATGGCTAGATTTTTTTTTTTTTTTCCTGGGAAACTAAAAGCCTGGAAATAAAGAATGAAACTTAAGCATGACATAAAATGTCTTTTCAACAGTCAAACTACCTACTTTTCATACTGACTTATCATCTCTGGGAGTTCTAAGTTTATAATTTTATCTGGAACACACAAACTTCAGATAACTACATCATGCATAAGAAGTTGATATAAAAATGCAACAAAACCAGAACTTGCAGTGAACTAACAAACTATGGCCACTAATCACAAAAATAGTGAAAAATAAGATGATTGTGCTACAATTAATATAAATCATCTATTCATGTGACTAATTAATTCATCAAAGGCAACAATATTAATATATGTTAGAATCTTAGTACCTCCAGCACAGGGGTCTTCTGAGATGATCCAGGACTGACCAAAACTCACTGCATCTTTAGCTAAATATCCACTGGGCATTTGATATTCCCTTTCCTTCTCAGCATCGTATTTTCCACAAATACCACATGTTTTTCCAGCCATCCAGAAAGCAACCTGAATCTTTGTGGAAATAAAGAAAAGATGCACTTAAATGTTTTTCTTCTAAAAATAAACCCACTGAAAATAATTTTAAAAAATACCTCAAGTCTCTGCCCATCATAATATAGTTTATCTATGCCATAATCTGGGGCTTTTAGTGACAGGCCTTCCTTTTCGCTGCTGATCAACATGCTTGCATCTGCAACAAAAAAAGCAAAAAAGGGATTTCTTTTAAAAGGACGTTATTGTTTTAGGGTCCAGCCTGAACCACTTGTTAAATTCCTGGGGACTTAATGCAGACTCTAATGAATCTTGAAAGAGATGGGGGAAATGAGAAAGACCATACTGCTGTCTGCCCTGGAACAAACCAAAGCCCTGTGACAAGGGTGCCTGTGGCCGGAGGACATCTAGATGCTTGTTCCGTGGGTCTCCATGATCAGAACAAGGTACCACAGCCCTGCATTGCTTGGTCTGTGCAAAGATACACAGGATCAGCATCTCTCTCCTTGCTCATCTTTCTTGCCACCCCTATGAAAGCTAGTACGAAGGTATGTTAAAGTCACCTAATTGTTTCTCAAATTAGGGCGATCTTTATCTTGAGAGTTGTTTGCAGGAACACGTCCGCTCCTTCAAAAGATAGAAAAGATTAAACAAAATATAAAAATGAGTCTCTTACCAGAATTAGATGTGTATGGAACACCTCTTGGGGCTTGAACACCATTAATCTTCAACTGGACGAGTCCATTGGAAACATACATGTCAACCTCACTTTAAGTAAAGGAAATGAGTATAAACAAATGCTTTTTGCCCTACTCAGTTCACGGTTTCTGGTCCTCACAGAACCAACACTGCAGGATGCTCATATCATTCTGGCATGAGTCACCTGCTACCCTTTGGGAGGAAGATTGAGAGAGTCCAGGAAATCCTGCCAGGAGGAGTGCTCACAATACACCTTTCCCTGGCTTTACTCATCTCTGAGTGTCTGCTTGCGGCCACGGTTCAGGCAGGAAGACACCAGGCTACAGGGACCCTTGCTGTGGAACAATATAATTGCTATTATGTTCGCATAAATTGAAGGTGCTTTACATTTCAAAGGAAGACTGGACTCCCTACGGTGGTTCTCTTACAGCCTGAATAGTCTGTGTATTGTAGTATTTTCTTCAGAGTAGTGTTCGCTCTAATGAAGAAATATGAAGCTCAAGCACATCGAAAGCACATCCGTACAGTTGTGTGAAATGATTGGGAACGATACAGTGATGAGGAATGTATCACAAAAGATACAGTCTATAAAACAAGCATCCTTCTGTACTTCCACAAAACACGTGCAGGGCATACTAGTTTCTCTCTGCTATGGCACAGTTAGGCACACAATTTTCAAAAATAAATAATTACTTGTAATAAAACCTTGCAGATCAAAGCCTATTTATGCACTTTGAAGAATACTCCCTACAATGATTTTGGTATGCATAATCCCATACAATTTAGAGTATCAGACTATACTTTTAAAGAAGAACCTATGAAGGCAGAGGTGATTGCTCCAAGATGAATCAAAGCGTGTTTTAAATTAATTTCAAACAGATTAGAACATTATGCACCAGCTAGGGGATGACCTAATCTGGGATAAGTAATTCCCTTTTTAGCAATGTCCACTTCTCAACATCTCTGCTGAGATGATTGCGGGTGCTAATTAGTTCTAATTATTACCTTAGTGTAGGAGATCAGACTAAATGATTACAACAGTCCCTTTGGGATTTATAGTTTATATGTCTATCTAATTACTAAGGAATGAAATGAGATGGTTAAATGCTAACAAATTAATGAAGAATTTTGGGCAGTAAATTTAGGTTACTGTGAACCTCAGATATATTTCAGAAGCACTTTTGAAAGACAAAGTCCCAAATCCCAGTGACACTCCTAGAAATCTTTCCATTGACATTAGTAATTTTTGCATGAGTCTTATGCTAGCACCAATCTGCCCTAACAATCTGGTCTTCACTTTTACAGCATATTCAGCTTGACATCTATTTGTCATTAAGTTTGCAATTACTTACTGGCTGGCGAGTCTGACATTTATTGCTGTAAGGTCAGCAGACTCTTCAAGTCTTTTCATCATCACCAGGAATTTCAGTTCCGGACTACAGTCCTGCACCAAGACATGGTAGCAATTTGCAGGCATTGAATAGTTAAATTCAACTCCGTTGAAGGTTGTGATTGTACTTTGGAAAACTGAACAACGAGCTGAAAAAAAAAAAAAAAATCAGTCAAAAGCAAGCCTTTTATACTTCATATAAAACAGTTACTCTATTTTAGATTTGTAATTTTTTTAAAAAAAGATCATTTTCTGGTTTTACCTATTCCCACGTAAAAGCAAAATGATTCTTTCAGGTGACATATCGGATATGTAGTAATATGAAAGCAAAACTTTGCCCGTCCCCAGATAGCAGCACAACCCACTCGTGATTCAATCATTGTGTGAGATAAATTCTGCTCACAGCTGATGCAGGTGCATCTCTCGGTTTGTGGCCTTTTGGCTTTTGTAACTTTGTTGTAGTGAAAAGAATTTCTCAAATGTTGTTAACAATTCACATACCATTAACACTAGAGGAAATTCACTAAAACGCTGCTACCTTTATTGAGTCATAACCATTTTGTTGGAATTCCTACCAGCTCTGATTAGAAATTATTTTACAGCCATTTTAATTAATAAAGGCTAGTTTTAGTGTTTACCAAAGAAATATGCATAGGTATGATGTTAGCCCGCTGATTTCAAGCAAAATGTGACTCCTTATCCCAGGATTACATAAAGCTTTTCCATTTAAAATTTACCCTAAGTAAGTATAATGTGATTAGCTCTTAATACAGCATTAATGAAACAATAATCCCTTCAAAATCAAGTGCAGGAAGTTAAATTAATGGGTATACTTTGGAAGCTGTTTTAGCTTCTACATAACAGCACTAATCAAGTAGAGCATCCCAAATCTGAGGTCACTTAGATGTCTCTCTCATAAATTTTGTAATTTTTTTTCTTCACAAGCAATCTCTGCAGTGAAGCTGAAATGGATGCATTTGGGAACAGGTGCATTTGGTATTACTATTTGGCATGGAACGGAATATTTAATCTTACTAATATAGGTTTCCTTTTCTTTACATCTTTGCAGCCTCACAGATTTTCATACAGATGGGTTTATTTCTATCTGAAGTCCAACTGCTTTTTTAAGTGAATGTAAAATCATTTCAAGTTATGTCAAAAGTATAAATCATATTTACAAAATCTGCAAAGTCAATCAATGCTTTTACAGATAGTTAATTGCTGACCTTTAAGGTTTTCAATGATTGAAAGTGTTACTTGGAAAAAGACATTCCGGTCAGTGGATGGTAGTGTTGAAATTGGTGTTCCTGGACTTGAAGGGAATTGCAGGGGAAGCCTGACGGCTCTGTCATAAATTGTGAGCTGAAAATCAGTCAGAAAACAAACATGAATGTAAATGCAAAATACAGTGTAGAGATGAGATAACATTCTCCTATGATGTTCAAAGAGGACTGTACTGACTGAAATTTAAATTAGAATCTACATTTAGGTCAGAGCTAAAAAGAAATCAAGTCCTCTGTCTACAGCATGAAATAGCTCTACAGTCTGACACATCTGCAACCTATAGAACAGGAGTGCTATAAATGATGTTTGATATTCATCAATTTGCAGATTTCTGGGAAGTTGTGCATCACATTTGCTTGCAGTCTGAACAGCTTGCTTACCTGAGATGCACACCATCTCCTTGCCTATACATTGAGGCCTTGCTTATATTATTTGGCCATCATGCTTCTCTACAGCTTGGTTTTATTATCTTTTTCAGGACACAGGAAAACCTATCATCTTCCTGAAGATTTGGGGAGGACTGGTCTTTTTAATAAGTAACTGTTAACGTGCTATCAATCATGATGGTTGTTTTGTAACCTGTTTCTTATTTCATATGTTTGCATGTTACATGAGAAAGAGAAGTATGTTATATTTATTTTCACGATGGAACCAACTGCATGAATGTAACATCCTTTTGATGGAAGCTTGTTTATAGTTTAATTTATTTTTTTTTAATAATATGTTTAAAAGGCTATTAACTGTCAATTTCATAAGTATTTAATGCCCCAGGATAAAAGATAGTGGAAATAGTTACCTCGGGTAGCTTGAGGACCACATCACAGGTTCTTGGAGATGTCAGAGCCATAACCAATGTTGCCTGGTGAGAGGGACCACGCTGTTGCCTTTGGGAATACCCAAGCACATATGCAGCTCCTGGAAGAAAGGAGTAGAACCTGGAAAAGGAAGTAAGTGATTAAAACGTTCTGTCTTTGAAAAAATTGGTTATTATTTGTTCAGACTAAAATGCCCCCATAAAGCAATACTCATTCTGTGTTAGACACATTTTGTATCAGGATTTGGCAATATGTGGTGTTGTGCATGGGAGGAGGGGCAGGCAGATTTTAACTGTTAATGGGTGAAACAGTGTTCAGGAGATTGGACAGCAGAGTGATATGAGAAAAAAAAGTATAGCCAGCTTGTTTTAAATGCATTCAGACTTAAAAGTACACACCAATTATGTAAAACCCAATATACTAACATGCTAGAAAAAAGATGACCTCATATTAACGTGTCAGGCCTGCAGTGACAGCTTTTAGCAAGGATACTTCACCCACTAAGTTTGTGGATGAGTCAACAGAGGGATCTCTATGATTGAATTCCCTTACAGGCTTGAGACTCATATAAAGAAATACAGAAAATATTCCTTTAAAAAAAGGCATAGTCTCAGAGCAGAAAAATCTGAGCTCAGTGCATTTTCTCCAGGATAGTCAATTGGATCATTTCATCCCCTCTAATAAGGGCAGATAACAGCACTTCAGGTAATTCAATCTAATATAAAAAATACCCTCTTTAGTAGACATTTGTTAACCAAATCACCTCTATGCCTTTAAAAGTGAAAGCTTGAGTTGCATGCATATTTAGATAATTGAATTGTTGTATGTGTCTGTATTTTGGTAGCACTATGAAAAAAGGTTAGACTTTGATATGAATCTATATTTTATTGTGGGCAATGCATGTGTGAATGAAAAATTACTTTAAATTAGAAGTCTACAATAGATTGGGTGAATCCCATCATCCCCTTTGTTTCACAGAATCACAGAATCATCTAGGTTGGAAAAGACCTTGAAGATCATCTAGTCCAACCATTAACCTAGCACTGACAGATCCCAACTACACCATATCCCTCAGCGCTGGGTCAACCCGCCTCTTGAACACCTCCAGGGGTGGGGACTCCACCACCTCCCTGGGCAGCCCATTCCAACTCCTAACAACCCGTTCTGCAAAGAATTACTTCCTAATATCCAGTCTAAAAAGCAGTTTAAAGCAGTTTTCCTGCAAACTAAAATGCACTGTGCTTTGAGGGAATTAATACACAGAAAAAACGGACATGTGTAATCTGATTTTGTAATAGCATACTGATTAAGTGGAATTTTTCCAGCTCAGAAATTGCGGAACTGAATCTGTAATTATCTGGAGCATTGACACAGGTGAATTTTTCAAAACTAAAGTAAAATCTCACCATCTTGAAGTTGTTCGGACTACTGAAGACACTTTCGTCCACTCCAGCTTCATCTGCATAGCTGGATAATCTGCAAATTGCCCTGTTGCAATCTGAGTGGCAATCTGGTAGTCCTGGCAATCTATACCCCATTTAAGAGAACCCTAGTAGAGTGGAATATATTTATTTTTGTGTAAAACATAGTAAGATCATTATATTTCATTTACATTTGAGCTGATCATTATTTTAAACTTACTAGTACTTCATGGGAATTTATTACTGAAGCATCAGCACAGAGTTTCCATCTACTTGATCCTGTGATGCTTGAAACAAACATCTGTATCCTTGATCTTGTGGGCTGTGTATCAGTGTACAGTACAAGCTGTAATCCTGTCGAATGGTCATTTCTGTGGATGGCACGAAGGACTGCCACCAGTATTGGTGGCTTGCTGTCTCCCAAGAATTTAGGCTTAAGTTATTAGAGAGGAAATAGAGACCAAAAACATAAACAAGCATTAAAATTACTATATTAAAACCGCAGATAAAAGATATTTGTAAAGGAAAATTTTCATTCAGAAAGTCTTTTTTATGTGAAGTATGGAACAGCATCATAGATCATCACTCAACCTATTCCGTTCATATGTAGCTTTGCCACAGTCTTTCAAGGGAGACCTGTCACAACCTGTGTAAGTAGAACAGTAGTGTTGGGAATCTTTTTGTAAAGTAATTTCAGTGTAACAAAAGGAAGTATGGAGGACCCTGCTGTATAAAGAACCAGTATTACCCAGCTCAGCGCTGCTCTCTTACCAACCTGTAATTTAGCTAACAGTCTTTCTGATAAAATTCGTTTAACGACCTGTTTAAAACTGTGCTAATTTATGTTGACAGAGGGATCTGTTCAGTGCAGTCCAAAGTGTGGTACTTGCATGAGTAGCAGCACGTGGCCCCGTTCAAAGTCGGAGCCTTATGCCTGGCAGCAGCATCCACTCGGGCTGTGACTGTCCTACCTGAGCTGTGGGGCAAAGGTCCCTACCCATCCAGGGGAGAGCTGCAGGGGGGTGAGCTGTGGGGCAGCAGGTCCTCCCTGTGCTGCCAGGTCTGAGTGGCAGGGACCCGCGGAAGGGTTAGGTGAGACAAATTCCTTGAGGGCTTAGAGGAAAATGGGGAAAGAGCAAGGCTGTGGCTGAGAAAGAAGGTGTATGTGGTGAGAGCATTGGGGAAGACTGGGAAACATTCAGGGAGGCAGTCATGCGGTGAAAAGATGGACAAGAGAGATGAATTCAAGCTACATGGAAATGGGTGGGGGAGAAGGTAGAGATAGTTACCTTTTTTTCCACAAGCTGCTTACACAACTGGGAGTTGCTGGTGCAGAGGAGGTGCCTCAGCAAAGTACGGTTTACTATTTTGTAGGCATGTAGATCATTGTTTGAAATGTGCAAAATTTTCCTTTGATGAAATCTGCTCCAGATTCCATCAGTTCTTACAATAGCTCTTACAGAAGGTCCAGGTACCATTAACTATTTACCATGTAGTTATTTCTGAATAAACACCTGGATTGCTCTCAAAGTTGAACATTGCTGCAAAATCAAGGTCTTTTTAAAGGCCTTGCATGGTCCTACTTATAGGAACAGAAGTACTTGGCAGTAAAGACTTAATGAACAGAAGAGTAGCAGTCAAGTCCTGAACTTTTACAGGGAGCTATGCAATAAAAAATATACCTGAAACCAGTTTCTAATCAAGCAGGTCAGCACTTCTAAAGCATTCTCATTTTTATAGTGAATTGTTTACTGATTAACACAGTTTTCAACATATACATTCCAGTTTCATTTAACAAGATAGCCTTTGTTGAGTGAATATTAAAAAACATTCAATGACTATCCAATGTGCTCACCTTTATAAAACAGGAAACAATTCATTTTCTTTCTATATATTATCTAATATGCTAAATCACCAAATTTTTTCTGTTCTGTTATAAACTGACAATAACTGGAAATCCAAAGTAAATGTTTTTGTTTCTTATAGATTAAGACACTCACCTGAGATATGGCTCCAGAGATGCCTTCATCACTAGCTGAAGAAGAGGAGGACCTGATGCTGCTGTTCAGGACTTCCCTTCCTGGGTCCTGCAAAAACAGAGAATCACCTTGAAGCAGGTTGTTTACCATTGGAAGTTGTTGCAGAACTAATTTCTCATATTTTTATTCTCAGAGAATTAAGTTCTAATTGCAACAGAGCTAGTGAGAGCAGTTAGTTGTAAGCCCTGCTCACAATATAAGCAGTAAATATACCTGTTCATCTGCAGGCTTGAACCAAAACTGGTAAACAGGTAGATTTGCCTGTGAAAATAGGTAGTATGTAAGAAGATCTAAGAGAAGACAAAGAACTAACTTTTAACAAATGCATTAAGAAGATCAGTATTGAGTATGGAAAAAAGACAAAACAAAATTAATTTTTTTAAACATTTTAAACTGAAATATTCTGAAATGTGAAACTTCTGAACTGAAATGCTTCAGAGAACCAAATAGGTTAAAAAGGGGAAAAAGCTCTGCTAGGTGGTTACCTCGTCCATCCTGCAGCAAACATCCACCCTCAACAGTCTGTTTTCTCTTTCTTTGGTCCATGCTTTATGGGCACAATTTCCTGATGTACAAAATATTCACTACAGGAAATATAAAGAGAACAGCCTGGATGAGTTACCTGTTGGTTGGCATATTCATTATCCCCACTGCAGTGCCTGTCTCCAGAGTGGTCTCCGCTGCTGCTGCAGATTTTACTGCTAGCAGAGCTGACACTACGGCTGCTGCTGCTGCCACTGCTGCTCCTGCTGCTCCTCTTGCTGCTGCTGCCACGCTTCTTCCAAGATTGATGTATTTCATCTTTCTTGTGTTTATTTCCAGGCTCTTTACCATCAGCAGAGGAAGCAGTGGAAGAAGAGGATGAACTGGAGAGTGGGGTTGCACTGGGCTCTGCCCAGAGGTCTGTAACTGCAGTCTTGTCTGTTCTGTGAGTCCGTCTCCTATGGTGCCGTGTTTTATTTGTGACCTCCGAAAACAGTTCAAAGCATTATGAGTTTATAGCTTGTTCTGTAAAATTTCTCTGGGTGTCAGACAACCTGCTCACCACAGGCTTTCAAGGAAATACAGCTTCTTGGCCCCACACACTGCAGAAGCTGCACCAGAACTCACCTAGACCCATTCCTCCCAGCTGAAATGCTTTCTCATGCCAGTTTTCCACAGTGGCTTCATTTATAGAAAAATATTTCCCTCTCCGATGCTCAAAGACGCTTACCTTGAACACATTTTCAATGCCTAGAATCTTCTTCAGTTTAGCTTGAATGTCCTCATACAGAGATGTCTCATCCTTTTCCTTAGATCCTGAGCTTGCTACATCAATTATTTTGGAAGCTGCTTTGGATCCTGCCTGAATCTCCAGCTGTATTTTGCCAATATCAGCATCTGTATGAACTAAAGTCAAGATACTTACATTCCAGGGTTGTGCTGCTTGAGCAGCATTCACAAAGATTGACAGAAAAGCTTGTTGTCATGACTGTACCTGGCTTCAAAACTATTTTGGCCTCAAGTTCGCCAACTAATTTGTGCAGATAGGTATTTCTTAAGAAAGCAGAATTTCGTGACTTTAGGCTGAGACAAGCAGAACATCCCAAACTCTCAGATTTTCTACAGAAGATGCGTGCATAAAATCTTCCTCCTACACTGTTGTGATGTGCCTCTTCTGAACCTTGCTGGTATCCTTTGAGTATCACACTAGGAATATTGCTTTGCTGTATGAAAGAAAAATATGGTAAATAAAGATATTTTCTACAAAAAAATTGTCACAGGTCCTAAAATCTTTCCTCCTATTAATGAAGAGAATGATGACAGCCCTGCCTAAGAAAGGGAGCACTGTTTAAAAATAGAGATTAAAATTTAGAGATTAAAATTAGAGATCCAAGCACTGGAAGCACTGGAGTTTCCTCCAAAGTGCTCTGTGGAAGAGGACAGCTCTCCTGCCCAGCCTTTCCCAGGCAGTGTATCACAAACACACTTCCCAGTGAGAACCTGCAGGGCTCTTTGGAGGGTCTATATCTCTGTATCAGTTTTGGGCTACCAGCCCTCCTGTTGTAAGTCAACCTACCTTTCCCACGCTAGACTCAGAAGCTGAAGAGCGCATAAGAGAATGGGCTTCTGCAATTCACTGCAGGAATTACCTCAGGATTTGGGAAGAGAAATATATAACCTGCCTGAGACCCATCTTTTCCATATTGCTCTGGCTCAGAAAAAAAGGGATATTGTACAAAGTATACAAATTTCACACACCCTCCCATTGACTGTAAAGAAATAGAAAGACGTGCTGTCAAAGCAACCCTACCTGCGTGAGATGATGAGAGTGAACAGACTGTGAATAACCACGTCTTGAACCCATTGGGACTTATGTTAGGCTTGGTTTGGGGTATGTCAGGCACCTGTTGAATCTCACCGTTTCTGTTTGTGCTCTGGTTAGCCAGCTGCTGTGTTGGGGGTGCTCAGCCCCTCCGAGGAGCTGTCTGTTCTCTACCTGTCTGCAATAAAGATGGTGAGAGGCCTCCTTACCTTCTGGCTGCCAGGTCTTGAAGATCTTTCTGATGGCTGAAATGGCTGGTCAGAGACACTTGGCACTTCTCCGCTGGGTAGAAGCGGGGATTTCTTTTCAGAATCTACTTCTTCCATGTTCCTTGAAATAGCATAAACTTCACTCCTGTGGAGGTGACAAATGGCACACAAGTAACATCTTCTGATTTTGCTTACCTGTCTTTGATGGTGCAAAAAAGACAATACTAAGCTTTATGTGACTGCCAAGGTACAGCAGAGCCTAAAAAGGAGTTGCGTGTTCGTGATTTTATAACAGGGAGCTCACAATCAGTGACACAGAACAAGCAAAATACAACAAGCTCTTGTGTACCTCACAGCTGTGAGCTCAACCTCCTGATGGCAGGGAGGGGTTTCAATCTTCAAATTTTTCTCTTTCATGTTTATCTTGGCATCAAATTTCATCGTAGTGTTGGCACTGAACTCTGCATGAAATTCAAGACCACTCTGAAAGTATTGTGTATTAATCCCCATCATTGCAATCATATGAAAATATGCCCTGAAAGAGTGCAAATAAAAACATGTATAATTACAGATTAACATGCACATATTTAACTTTGAAATGCAAAATTACATTTTCACACTGTTCTGTTTATTGTAAGAGCCACTACTGGTGGATGAAGAGATGTATCATAGCAGGATAAAAAAAAAGCTGAAGTGCCACTGGAGAAGGTGAAGGGTTTTATCTGATGAACAAAGCTAACATGGACCTCTCACTGCTTTGTCACTGATAGATTGCTTGAGGACAAGCTAACACCAGAATCTCCTAGCTTCAGATTGTGCCTAGTTTATTATTATTATCAGTATTAATATTATCATTATTATAATTATTGGTATTAGTACTGTTGCTTTTGCTTTTGATTTTGCAGATCCAGAAGCATTTCCCCCTGAAATCTCCCCAACTTGTGCTAGGTGGTGATGCGATTCTATGCTGAACTTGTAAAAACCTGTTCATAGGTAACAACTTAGTATGTTTAGTCACTGAATAGGTACAAACGTGAGCATTTTTAGCAATGGCAGAACATAAGAGCATCCTGTGGAATACAGTGTACATTGCTACGTTTGCAGGGTTGTAAAGCACCAGGTGATTGTGTTGCTTTCTCACAAGTTCACTGCTCTGGACTACCACAGCCGTCCCAAATCTGGGACAAGTAAGCCCCTTATATAACAACGTGCAATCACATATCTATTTCAAATGTAAATGCTTGTGTGTGTATGTGAAAATATATGTCATTTTTACTTTGGCTTGATGTCAGCATGAATATCCGTGTTGGTTTCCAACAACTGTGAAGGTCTAAAATTGTCAGATAATGGTGGTGATATCTGTATATCCACTGCAAAAGACAGACAGGAATTACATGAAGAGAGAATCAATAAATACTAGAGATACAATGTTTTCAATAAACATAGTAGTTAACACACGGGTAGTGCTTTTACATTTTGAAATACTTCATGTGATATTTAAAGAAGATTGCTACTCCAGAGTTATACAAATATGTCCCAGGTGGAACACACTAATTACTTCTCAAACCCTTTGGAGGTAGCTGAACACTAATGTTTACACATTACAAGAGTATTTTATAGAGGGATTTAATGTCAACATTGGAATTGGACCACCAGTTATTGTGGAGAAACTGCTTGGTTTGGCATCCCAAGCTCACCATCAGCTGCAACCTGGGCCAGCGCGGCACCGCACAGACTGAGCTCCAGTGGCATGCCAACCACTGTGGGGACAATGTGCCGCAGCTCGCCCACCATCACTGGCAGGGTCCATCGGCCTGAAATGCCTCGCTGGACCTCTTCCACCACTTTTTTCACCACTGGCTGCCAGTTTGATGATCCAGTTAGACTCTGAAAACAGAGAAATAGGTTAGCTAAGAAGAGACAGGGAAGGGGAATTTGTCAGCCTCGCAGACAAAAAGGACAACAGCCTTGAAAGTACCGTCATGGTCTGCTGAATGGCCTCTTTATCAATGTCAACAAAGGCGATCTCTTGGCCCAATACTTTGACGTAAGCAGACACCAGAGGGTCTTCAGGAGGCAGTTCTTTCCATCCCAGAAGCTGTGGTGTTAAGGAGAGATGGGGAGAAAAGGAAGAAGCAGATAATGTCACTTAAAATACAGTAATGTGTTAGCAAAGAGCAGATCCCATCTGAAGGGTGCTAATCATGGTTCCTTAGCCAGAAAACTGATAGACATCTTACAGGTCTGGACCAATGTGGCCTTTCTTATGTTGCATAACTGACTTCAGTGGGAGGTTCCCTGCATAAGGATGAAGTAAGGACTTGGTAATTTCTGCTCCTGTAAGTAGTGGGTGACACCTGAGGACTCACGAACAAAAATCTTGTTTAATAATCCTTTTGAAAGGGAAGAGCAACCACTTACTGTGTTTTAATACACAGTTTAAAACATGAATTTTCTCTACCAGCATCATCATCACCTTTTGTACTGTACATTAAGGACTGACACATATTGAGTGAAAAAGTGGCATCTGTTGACAGTGTAAGTACAATGTAAATTCATCTTTCCATGACCAAACAGGAAGACTGACTCCTCTCTCACTGAAACATCAAAGGGACGGCTTGGTGGGTGGGTCAGTGATGCCACCCCAGTGCTGGCGGGAACTGTGTATTGCAAACAGATCAGAAGGGTGTGTAGAGACATACCATTTTACCGAGTTCCTTCAGTGTCTTGTATGTATCGTACTCAGCAAAGGGAATGTTCTGCTTTCTGATAAGCTTAGTTAGGCTTTGTGACCGGAGAGCCACCTGTAGGAAACAGTCAGGCCAGGTACAAGAGAGCCCAGGAAAACCTCTGTACCTAGTGTTACACTCACCGAGGCCGCTCTAAATACATACTTTATGAAGCCATTGCACTTATGAGGCTATGTCTACCTGACAGATGACTGCAGGCTATGGCTGAAGATGCTGAGGACATGCTGAGCCAGCTTTGAATTAATGAGAAGGGATAATTTTAGGGCAGTGCAGAGCTCAGCCCAGGCTGCAAAGCTTGCCCAAGAAGCTGAGTAAATGACTGCATGCTGTTACATGGAGCTTCATGCTACCCTGACTGCACTGCTGGCTGGAATTTAATTTCAAATGCCACTTCCCTATACTTATGCAAAATACCCTAGATGCCATGTGGCTTTAGGTAGGTAGATGAATGTTCTGCTGCATAAGCTTTCCTCTGCTCTCCTAGGTTTTCATGCCTATTGATGAATGTATGTGTCAAGAAGCCCAAATAAAAGAAGCAGCCTAAGTAAAATCCTAATCGTTATCTAAATTTTCTCTTCCACATACGGCCTCACAGCCAGAGATGGAGTAAAACACTACATCACAGTCCAAATGGCTTAACAAGTAATACTATCTGTAGCTGGCTTACATCTAGCTGGTGGTTTTAATAAAATACTTACCTCGATAATATCCGCTGCAGTATTTGCATAATATGCTCTTACTTTTGTGATTATATCAGGTGGAAACATGGTGCTGGGACCATTCATTAGATAGAGCCTCCAAATGGCACCAGCCTGATACTCAGCTATCACAGGAATAAAAATAAGCAGAGGTTTTGGTTAGGGTCTCCAAGATGTCTGGTGCATGTAAGCCACCTCAGGAACATGATGTAGTAGATTGCAAGTGGTTCTGCCAGGATTCAATTCCATAGGTCCTCAAGTTTGTAACTTCAAGAGGAGAACTTTGTTCTAGGGCAGAGTCAACACAACCACCGTGACTGAAGAAGTCCTAAATCCATATGTAGGCACTGCTTTCCCCAGCAGATACCCAGAGAGTAGTAGAACACCCTCAGGGGATTTGCATGTTAGGAGGCTCTTGTGCTTTTTTCTATTTCAAGAGCACACTAAACTGACAGCCCATGATTGAATTTTGAATTAAAATCACAGAACACAATAGAGGCATTTGGCTATGTAAGCTGAAGCAGTAGACAGGAGACTTCATACTCACAGGAATAAATGCCGACATGAATGACCTTGCTGTAACGATAGCTCAGCCTGTCAAGTCTGGGGCTCAGTAGTTTAATGGCAATGTTGCAAGCAGCAGATCTGAGTAATAAAGAGTTAAAATCATATGAAGATAGTCAACTGTGACCAAATTCTTAGAAAACTGCAAGGAAAAAAAAAAAATCACCATTTGTTACTAAAAAATGTACTTCTTCCTCTACTTACAGATTATAGAGCTGTGGGATCCTGCCTACTGCCAAAGCCTTCATGTGTGAATATGTGAAACTGGCTACTTGTAAGCTGGGCTCCGTCAGCAGCGAGCTGGCCATAGCTGTTACAGTTGGAAGAGCAGGCTTAGTTTCGAAGAGGACAACACAAGCCACCATTCGGACGTTAGGAGCAAGTGTGTTATCCATAAAGACCTGGAGGGAGATCTCCCTTACCTAGATGAGGAAGACACAATCTGTGACTACCTTGTAACTTCTCAGTGAGAAGTTGTTTCTAAACCGTGCATGTGTGATCTGCAGTGAATGGAGAGCAAAACCCTAAACAAAGACTTGAGCATGGGACCTGTGACTAAAAATTAAGTTACTGCTGGGTGCACAGTGAACAGGACTGGAAGAAACAGCCATTAGTAATGGGCCCAGTGTTACAGCGACTAAAGCAACCTCTTTCCTGGGATATCAGCAAGGATGGGGTGATGTCAGGAATTTGCAGTGTGGGCAAGAGGAAGACCTGTAACTGAGAAATCTGCCCAGAGTTGCTAAGATTACCTGATGGCTTTATTATTCCTGAATTACTAAGTCAACCCAAATCATACCCTCTAGGATATTTGTTTAAATAATAATGTCAGTTACTTTTACAGGGTCTTTTCTGGCAATTTTCCTCAAGGCCAACACGGCATCAGCATGAATTCTGTTTGGTAATGAAGCTGCAGCTGGGGAAAATGTTGGCAAAAACTTCAGGATGCGTTTGATACTGGCCGGCTCTCCTGCATTGCCGATGGCTTTCAGGGCCAAGGCCATGTCTTTGGCATCACCTTTGCTGGTGGCTTCAGTAGCAAGGTCATGGAGTGGCTGAAAACAGAGCAGACTGTGTTAATCTTATCAGGTAATGATCTCGTAATAATGCATAAAAATATTCATTGTCATAGCAAGCAAAACAACTACTGGCGCAAAGTCCGGAATAAAGCAGTTCAGATCTTTCTCTCAGGAAAAATCTCACCATCGTTTTCAGGATGCCAAATGTGGAACATACAAGCAAACTTGGTTTTCTCCTTACACCGTGTTGTAATTGATTTTAAATTGTGCCAGAGCCTGAGCATGGGAGATAATCCTAAATGGAAGCCTGCACCAATTCAGGAGGAGCCCCAAGCTAACGCCGGGTTCAGTCGTTCCTTGGGGCACCTCCGTCAGCCCTGCCAGCCTGCAGGCCCCAGGGTCTGCACAGCTGCAGGATTACACTTGCATATTTTTCACTTCCTATAGTGATAGCAAGTTTACTTAAACAGTTCTGTTATTCTGAGAAGACAAATTACCCTTCTGGTGGCTTAGCTTTGTTTCACTCTGTTTTGGAAGATTTAAACACATGTGAAACACCAGCAGACCATCTCAGTGCTGTGGTCCTTCTGAGTGAGGAGCCAGAGCTGCATAGTCTGAGGACAGTGTCCTCAATATTTCTGACAGTGATATGCAGTTATGTAGCATGGCCTCTTTGGAAGCCCTAACTTATGACATATCTAGAGCTTTGCTTATATTCACACTTTAGTGCCTTTTTAATATATTAAGTACACTCTACCTAATGTAAGAGAGAAGGATTATAATTATTTTGCTTTAATCCCAAATTTATCATACCTAAACTCAGTTTCAGGTTGTTTACAGGATCCATTATCCCCATGGACTTCTACCACTTACATTTGAAATTCTGAACTGTTAAGACCTGATTTTTCAAAGACATCAGCTCGGTGTTTCATTCTGTCTTTGCAATTTTAAAGGCAATCACAACTAAGAGTGAGACATGTAAACAGCAAGTTACCTAATTGCCAACATTGTGAGAGCTACATTAGAGGCATTTAAAAAATTTCTTTACCTCCTTTGAATAAGAAATGACAGTCACCTACCCGAAGAAGTTCGTTTGGACAAAGTGAAGTCTGAGCACAGTATTTATTTACCATGCTACCATACCCCAGGTAAACAATTATTCGATGAATTGGTGCTTTCTGGATTTGGGGACAGGTCAGAAAAGTCTACAGAAGAAAGAAGTAGCAGTCTTTAATGTTTCTAGTAATTAGAGCTGGTATTTTGTGAAAATTACATTTGAGAAATAAATAGATAAAATTACTTTGGATTTTTCATAAATATTTTCAGAAGTTAAATGGTACAATAGCTACAATAAAAGACTCGCTACACTTATATAGTATGTACTTTAGATTTTGGTTACAGGACATTATTTTCTTGAATTTGTCTATTTTTTAAAAAAAATATTTTGGCAAAAAGAAATCAATAGTAATTTTCTTAGGATTTGTGGGTTTTAACATCAAAACATTAAACGTTAAAAAAATTTGGCAACAAGTATTTGGAAACATTTTCTAAAGCATTCCCCATTTTGTTAATACCTTGCATTTTACAAATTTAGAAGGAAATATGCTGCATCTTTCGCTTATAATTCTGTGAATTCACCTTTAAAAAGGAGTGAGATGGAAATAGAAGAATGATCTCTACTCACTGAGGCAACTTCTAGGGTTTGTTTGTTGGCTGTAACGAAATGGAAGGCAAGAGGGAGAGTCACAGCTGCTTCCCAGATGTTCAGCTTCTCATCATGAATTTTTTGCTTCAGGAATCTGAATGTGTCAGTAGCTCCAGCAGCACAGATGGCGCTCAGGAACCAGTCCCTGCCAGGGAGAGGAGGATTAGTTATCCCCATTGCCTGGTATGCCTCTGATCCAAAATCCTGGCTGAAGGTGGTACAGTTACCTGTAGGGAAGGTCGTTGGCAAACTGCACCCACAAAGACTCAATTTGTTCAAGGGTCACTATACGAAAAAGCTGGACCATTTGTAAGAACTTGGCTGAAGCTTCTTTAGAGGCTCCTTCCTTGTTATTCTGAACTAATTGCCGCAGTGTTTCTGTTAACTATGGGAAAAAACAGACAGTTGGAAGGATCCATGTCTAAAATAATTGTGTGATGACCTGTTAACCTTATAAATAATGAAAGAATATGACAAGTAAGCCTCTAATACCTGTAAATCTGGATTTTTAATCCTTATGAGAGGAATCGGCATCTGGAGTAACTCTCCTGAGAAATGATAACGAAGACTCCCCTGGTTTTGCAGCTGAGTTTTTGGTGCACTGATAGGAGTCCTTTTAATGTCAACCAATGACAGTTCTTGTCTTCAAGGGAGAGAAAGAAATTAATCAGTAGCCTTTAACCACACTGTGTGTGTGGAGGACACATACAGCAGTTGGAGAAGACTGAGGGGTGCCCAGTAGGACCGCTGCAGTGACCACAAATGGCTCGTGCACCTCTCTGTGCATTGCTCAGGATTATCTGGAAATGTCATAGGACTGGCGAGAGCTTTCATTAGTTTGACAAAGTCTCTGACTGGTTGAAGAAATGTTTCAGGTGGTCCAACAAAACCCCCAAACAACAGGACATGGGCCCTGGCTAGGCATCCTGAGGGACGTACAGTGCCTTGGCCCTTCGCAGCCCACAGGCCAGATGTTTCTTGTTAACTCACAAATTAACAATAAATATGTTTTAGGCATCTCCTCCTGGCTCTGATCATCATAGCTATGTTAAGGACATACATGGTGCCTACCTTGCCTCCATGACTGCTGCCCCATTGGGTTCATTGAAGGGTGAGATCTGGTACACCTGCTCAGATGTAGCAGATGTCATCAAGGTCCTGCTGTCATCATACTTCATCTTGTAAGTGAACGTCACAGTGCCCTTAATGTTTCTGGCTTTCTAGAAGTGCAAAGAGACTCACTCACAAATCTGAAAGGGTGGTAATTAATTGAGCACAGACAAGCCAAATTCCCTACTAGCATCAGCGCAATGCATGAGTGTTTGGCAGTGGCTTATGCATGACCATGGCAGGAGGGGTCCCCACTGCTCGTACCAGGGGGCAGGTGGGGCAGGGGCGGATGTACGCCATGCCCATGTTCTTCACCGCTTTCTCCTGGCAGTCCGTCAGGTCCTTGCTTTTGGAAATGGTGGCACGGTTATTCTTACTGTCATCCTGGATAACATATCTGGTTTGGCAGATGCCTTCAATCCCAGCCTGTGAGTGTTGATTAAACACAATGAATTTTCCATTTGAAACAGCAATAAATAGGTCAAAGAAAATTGCCTGGGAAGTGTATGTACAGACAAGTTACTATGGAACAGTAAAATGAGAATAAAAGTAAAATCAGAATGGAAAAAACAAACCTCCTGTAGTTCATACACATTTTGTGACTTTTTGATGGTTATCTGCATCATGTTCAGAATCCCTCGCACTAGGTTAGTGCATAGGATGGGACAGTCCTCAGGGGCGAAAATACTTCCAACCCTTCCCTCAGTGTATTCAAACTTAAAGGCTTGGCTGAAACATTCAGTGATGGTCTCTGTAAGCCTCAAAGATGGAGTGAAGGGGTCCATGGGCCAGAAGCCATTGTATTCCTCCAACTTTGGTGATCGAATCTGTGAACAAAATTAGAAAAACATTCATCCTGGTAATTCAGTTTGAAACAGTGCAATAACAGGGAAACTGGGCACTTTCAGTCCATGGCTGGACACAATCCATTTGTCCAACACCACAGGAAACATTTTCCTCCTCAGCCTATTGTGCTGGGCCTAGGAAGCATCCTTGAAAACACAATTTCCATGAAGGCTTTCTGCGAGAAAAATAAGATTGTGCAAGCAGCATTCAAAACTTCAGCAAATCTGGTGAAGGTTGTTGGGTAAGTGAAAGACTATCTGCTGGCAATCTGTACGAAAGGATACTCACCCATTTTCCCCAGATGTCCAGTGAGATCTCCCTTCAGTCTGCAAGGCAGCCAAGCCATTGCTCAAGCTGCCTGCCTAAACACATAGGGACTATTTTGGCTGCTGCCCGAGGTCCAACATGTCTCAGACCACCAAAGCTTTAACACAGCTGATAGGGAAGAAGACATGGCCACGGGACCTCTCACAGGAGATGCCCCAGCGAGAGCTGATGTCTCTTTGGAAGTAGCTGTCATCATTTTGAGCTTATCAAGCTGTAAAACTTGCACACAAGTCCTTGACTGCTACCTAGTGGGAAACGTGTGCCTGCATGCACATACATATCTAGTGACATACACATACATGCACACTTCCCACCCTCATACATAAATGTACATGCTCCTGCATAGAGCAAAATGGTGTGGATTTAGTGCTTTGTTTTATTTTAGGCATTTATAACCAATGCTGCAAGGGTGGCTTGCCTCTTGTCATGTTTCCTCAAATTAATCACAGAATGGGTTAGGTTGGAAGGGACCTTAAAGATCACCTAGTTCCAACTCCCCTGCCATGGACAGGGACACCTTCCACTAGATCAGGTTCCTCAAAGCCCTGTCCAACCTGGCCTTGAAAACTTCCAGGGGGGCAGTCATCCACAACTTCTCTGGACAACCTGTTCCAGTGCCTCACCACCTCCACAGTGAAGAATTTTTTCCTTATATCTAATTTAAATCTACCCTTTCAGTTTAAAGCCATTACCCCTTGTCCTATCACAGCATGCCCTTGTAAAAAGTCCCTCTACCAGCTTCTTGTAGGCCCCCTTTAGGTACTGTAGGAAGTCTATGTCTCACTAGAGCCTTCTCTAGGCTTAACAACCTCAACTCTCTCAGTCTGTCTTTATACAAGAGGTGCTCCAGCCCCCTGACCATCTTCATGGCCCTCCTCTGGACTCACTCCAACAGGTCCATGTCCTTCTTATGTTGGGGACCCCAGAGCTGAATGCAGTACTCCAGGTAGGGTCTTAAGAGAGTGGAGTAGAGGGGAAGAAACACCTCCCTCGACCAGCTGGTCACACTTCTCTTGATGCAGCCCAGGATACAGTTGGCTTTCTGGGCTGTGAGCACACATTGCCAGGTCATGTTGAGCTTCTCATTGACTAACACCCCTAAGTCCTTCTCTTGGCTGCTCTCAATCCACTCATCACCCAGCCTGCATTTGTGCTTGGGATTGCCCCCACTCATGTGCAGAACCTTGCACTTGGCCTTGTTGAACTTCCTGAGGTTTGCATGGGCCCACCTCTCCAGCCTGTCCAGGTCCCTCTGGATGGCACATCCCTTCCCTCCAGTGTGTCAACCCCACCACACAGCTTGGTGTCATTGGTAAATTTGCTGAGGGTGCACTCAATCCCACTGTCCATGTTGCTGACAAAAGTGTTAAACAGCAGCAGTCCCAAAACTGATCCCTGAGGAACACCACTCCTCACTGGTCTCCTTAAATTAAATTCTACTCAAGACTACTGTCTGCAATTACTATAGTTATAACAACTCTAGTAAGGTTACACAGAGCCTGCAATTGCAGAAGTATGTCAAGTTTGATAATAGGTATTCCTTCATGCTGTTTCAGTAATGTATGCGCAGGATTACAGACTGAGTAAATTCCTAGGATGAACGCTAAGTGCCCTCTTACAGCTTTCTCCCTACGTGGTATCTTCTAGATCCCTTTTTTGTGGTCCTTCATTCCATGGCAGTATTTTAAACTGTTTGGTTTAATCTTTTCAATGAGTAACAGCACTTCCAGATCTGATATCATTATGCCGAGCACAAGCATCACCATTAGAATTCTTCACATTTGAATTAATGCCTATGTGAAGAGTATCAAAAGGAAGATAATGGAGACAGATGGGACTTTTTCATGTGATATCTGTAGTCCAGCACTGAGCTTTTCTCAGGCTATGGAGCAGGTTGAAAAACATGGATATTTCATTCTTGAATTCTCATTTTCATACTCAAGTTTAGCGTTGCCTTAGTAAAACTGTCTTAGGGACATATCTTTAAAGCAGCTGCTTGTCATATTTCCACATGGAGATAAACCTAAGGCAGCTTTAGTCAAGGAGGCTGAGGTACTGATGGCAACAGAGCTGGAGCAGCTCTGGCTCCCTCCCACAGAGGCACAGGCTGAGAGGAAGCCTACTGTCTGTAGGTCATTACCAATAACCTGGTAACCCAAAGCAGTTTGGCTACAGCTGCAGACACTCCAGTGGTGCCCTCAGCTCTCCCCCAGCACGGCTCAGCAGTACAGGGTGCAAAGCTCAGTGCCTTTACCTGCACCTCTGCCCGTGCCGGGGAAATCATCACTGCCTGAGCAAACCTGCTTGGTCTGACATTGGGCTTACAATGTCAGCTCAGCACCAGGAAGGGCCCTAAGCTTTTGTGTAAGCTCTACATCTTTTTGTTGCTTATTTGACCAGCCTGGAGGTCTGAACCAAATGTCTATAGCTGTATGATGCAGGTGGGTGGTTGGGTTCCCACGCCCATGGTGATTTACCTGGAGAAGGTGGTCGCTGCGAGACACACGGCTGATCTCCAGCTTGCAGGTTAGCCTCACCCCCGCCATCGCCAGGCCTCTGCTGGGCAGCCCGTGCCAGGTGAAGCTCTCGTAGCCATACAGGTAGGTCTTGCCGGCATGAAAAATGGGCTCTATTGGAAAAAAAACCCAAAAACCAGAAACACCTCCTCCGCTATGACTCACAAGAACCGTCCCAGCAAAGAAAGGTGAGACTGCTACTGCCAAAAAATAGATGCAAGCAGTGGGCAAGGCACAGCCATAGGGGAGGGCAACATGGGAGCTGCTCGCTGGCAGTGGAAGCACACTTACCGAGGTCCTGTTTCTGGCCCCCTGTGTGGGAGGAAAGGACAGGATGCGTGAGAAACCCCCATCTCTGTGGATCCTTTAATTTATTATTAATTTACTTAGTGTGTTAATGGTTGGCAAACAACCAGTAAAGGGTTGCCAGGGTGCACCCCATACCCCTGGGACACCAAGCCCACACCAACCCCACTAGCTAGCTCCTGCTTGCTCGGCCCTTCCCCTGCTGCTAAGCTTAGGCACAGAAATCTAATAGCTTACAGCTGAAGTCATAAAAGGGCTTCAGCAAATTAAGCTGTAAACAACCCTGAAAGGCCCCAAGGAAATGCAGTTTGCTTAAGACTGCAGTGGCCATCATGGCTCAGCAGTGCTGGTAAAGCTTCAACTTACCCACAAGGGTGAGCACCAGGGCCAGGATGAGTCCCTTCATGCTAAAAGCAACTGAAGACTGTAGGGGGAAATGTGCAGCTTTTATAGAAGAATTATTAACAGGCATGGTGAATTCTGTTGAGTTATCAACTTTTTATCAACCAGTCAATCCCTTTGAGGGAGAGGGGGTTGGGGACAAGGCACCAGCTGTTATTGCTGAGCCAAAATCTTCACAAGCACTTTTGTTCTCACTTCACCAACTGAATGCACTGAAAGTACCTTTTGAAACAAGTGCTTAAAAGTATTAAAACTTAAAATTAAAAAGTTAAAGCCAAATATTTATTGTGTAAGAAAAACTACTAATTATCCTTATTCACTGGAAGCACCTGGTGCTATTGCAGTCTGTGCTGACTCTGCCCAGGTTATCCTGACCTGACCATAAGGCACACAGCTTATCTAACTGATAGTGCCCCAGCAGGATTGTGCAAAATCCCTGGGCAGCCCCCCTGTGACACCGTGCTGATACCTGCCCTGCTGTGAGTGGGACAGGCTGTCACCCACAGTGCTGCTCTCTGGAGATGGGGACTTCACCTCCTGTCATTGTCACAAAGGCCATGGCTAAACACCACTGACGTTCATGCTTCCCTCACCTGCCTTCTCTTGCAGGGCTAATGCGTCAACCGCTTTCACTGGTGCGATTAGCCATAGAGGGGTGAGGGTGAGGGTTGCCCCCGTGAGGTGGAATGGGTGGGGCTGATGGGCATTACAGACACAAACCTCTTGGTTTACAAAGACCTGCAAAGTGTGGTTCACCCAAACTCATTTCACATCATGTAGCAAGGAGCAGCACCTTCATCCCATGGTGGAGCCCCCTTTTCCCAGCATCTTCCCTGTCCCTTTGGAGGCAGCCCCACTGGTGCCTCAGGCTGCTCTTCATGCCAGGGTCTGGTCTGGTCCCGGGGTGTGGAGCTGGGTGCAGCTGGAGCAGCCAGAGCCACCCACACCTCTCCTGTGGGGAGTCTGCATGAGGAGGGTTACGGCAGCCCCGGGACGGAGGGGTTCGTGTTGGCGCCGTGCAGGCGCCTTTGCCCACCAACCTCCTCTGTGGGTGGGGAACCGAAGCTGCTTCCCAGGTCACTGTGGAAAGGGACTGGATTCAGTTTCTCATCAACAGATCAATGGCTCCTATCCAAGACAGCTTAGTTTTCATAATGCTCTTTAGCTGATGGTTTTTTATAATTGGCAGTTGGGATATAATTTATAATGTCTGTGGATTTTGTTCCTAGATTAAAGATTGCATCTGTAGGATAGAAAAAAGTAAATTTTGAAGCAATACTTCACAGTAATTTTCCCAGCACTATATTCTGGTCCTGTTTGATTTAACCCCTTCCCTTGTAAAACTGATGGCACATAGAAAAGCCAAGCCACACAAGTGACTCGTGTCATGTCTTTGGGGATTTGATAAATGGTAAATGTAGCTAAAGGATCTGAGTATACAGCCACTGATGACTGGTAACTGAGGCTCAAAAGCTAATATATTATGGCCTAACTATATGCAGCTGTACAGCGGGCAGCTTGTGGGCAGAGAGGACTCAAGGTCAGTGGCAGTGCAAGCAGAAGAGTGCTGCTGTGATGGCAGATTAAACACAACAATGTTTGTATTCAGTGTCTCAAAATTATAAAACTAGATCACTAAAACACCACGCACCATAACACTCCTCAGAATAAATGCCCTCCCTGGGGGCTGTACGGACTGTGCCTGGCTGCAGGGTCTCCCCAAATTCCCCAGCCTCCCAGCCCAGGGCTTGCAGGGTCTCACCCCCATCCCACTCAACCCCCTGCTTTGGGCAGAAAACACTGCATCCCCTGTCACCCTGGCCATGCCACTGCCACAGGGTGGGATCATCTATGCTTCTGCTCCACTTGTAGGCAAAACCTGTTGGTGAGGGATGTGCCTTTGGGGGTTTGTTTATAGAACGGAACCCTCTTATTTTCTAGATAATTTCTCCAGTACCTCAAGAACGATTTCAACTCCCAGCCTGTCCCCCCATACACTCACAGCCCTTTCACACTTCATATTTCTCTGAAGGGTATAACCTGAGTTAAAAAGAGAAAGGAAAAAAAAAAATCCTAACATTGTGAGTGTGATGAAAAACTTTGCTGTGCCCAGGACCTGCCCTGGACAGCATTTCCTTCGAGTTGTGCTCAGCTCTCTCTGCAATGGCAGTGGAGGAGAGGGTCCAAGGCTGGCTGAGGCCTCCCCGCAGCCCTTTGCGAACCATGGCCTGCATCCCCCCCCAGTCTCCAGCTGCCGTGGTGGTTGGGTGATGCTCACCCATGGATCTCCTGCCAGAGGGGTTACTGCTGAGCTCATTGCACCCCTCACACCTGAGCACGGGGGCTGGAAAATAAGATTCCCCCAAAAAATGTGCTCCAGCCTTGGTATCCGGAGCTGGGAGCTCTGCCAGACACCCCCCATGGACCCCAGCTCTGGGGGTCATGCAAAGCCCCAGCTTCTGCTGGGTTTGGCTTCAGGGGTTACCTGGGAAGTCTGTGCTTCCCATCACTGCTCCATGTGACCTGCAGACAAGCAGCAAACCCACCAGTTCACCGCTTTACTGCTGCTGCCAGGTAGTGCCCAAACACTGCCTGCTGTCAGCTCCCCATCACTTTGCAGCACAAGGTACCGTGACAGCATTTAAACTTTATATAACTGTATATTTATGCCTGTCTTTCAAACATACTCCTTTTGGTACTAAGGACATTACCTTTCCAAACTATAAAACTCACATCCAAACAATAAAACCCCTATATGTGCCTTCACTGAAGGTACCAAAGCTTCTGGGGAAAGCAAAATGACACCACTTTTACAGAATGTTCTCAAGTGTTTTCAAAAACTACCCACTGATTACCTCTCCACTCCACATGGTCATAGGTAAGTGCCGTGTTTCTTCATTGGTTTCTACTGATTTTAAGAACCAAATAACTTGCTTCTCTTTTAATTAATTTACTGAAGATCTACATTTTTAACAATTCAGCAGAATCACATTCTGCTTTGCATTAATGAACTTCAATATAAAAAATGAATGTGTGTTCAGACAGTAATAAAAATGGCTGGATGTGTGTGTATTAATTGGGAGAACGCTGATGAATTAATACTGATAAACTTAAAGTACAATACCATTTCTATTGAAATTTGTGCAAAACTCCTGATGACTTAAGCTGCCAACAATCTCATTGATATCAATGGTTATGTCTACACCATCTCCTAAGACAATTTTCTGAAAAACAAATTCACCCAGTATGTATACTCAGCCTGCAAGCACAGCCTTAGGGGGTAAGCAGAAAGCATCTTCCAGATCCTCTGGAATCCTTTGAGCTCCAGCACTCAAGGCAGATGAACACATCCCTCACCGTGCCCATGCAGACCTGCAGTGGGTGGGCAGGGGGCAGAGCCCACCTGCTGATGGTGGCCACAGCAAGGGCTCATGCTGGGTACAGAGGCTGGGGCATCTCACCCAAACTGCAAAGGTCTGGCTCTGCTTTGGACCCTTTGGCAGAAGGTATGCTTGGGTAACTTCACCGTGCCCTGTCAAAGCCCCCTGATTCTCAGTAGCTTCTGCACGTGGTACATCAGGAACATAACGTGTTCTTGACTCCCTCAGAGCAGCCTTGCCTAGCTGCACAAGATTCAAGCCTATTCCCTGATCTCGCTGTTCCCTATGGCAGCGCTGGCACATCATGCAGTTAGTGCAGAGCACATGGCTGTGTTGCTGCTACACAGAGTTCTGCATCACACAGAGGTGATCAGTTCCTGCACAGGATCCCAGCACCAGGGAAGAAAGCACCGGGTGAAACAGGCAGGAGCTTGGTACCACAGCTACCCAACCCATATCTCCGATGGGGCCTGACACAGACACGTGCCTGGTGCACCGGAGATAGACAGTCACAAGCTCAAGAAGTCTATGATATGGGGGGGTGAGGAGAAACAACACAGACCTCTTCTTTCTATAACCAGTGAAATAAGGAAGCCTTCATAATTTTTTCCATGCATGGATTTATTATGAAATCAGATATTTATGGGTAATCATAACAGTTTCTACAATAATAAAGTTTAATACTTTAAATTACTTGGGAAGATTCCACATGTCCCTAAAAACTTAATTTAGTATCTCTATTATTCCTTAAGATGTGTTTTCTTACACCACACAATAAAAACTTTTAAAAGTTTGTTTTTTCCTGTGCTGCAATGTACAGCTTCAGGCACTGCAGTCCTCATTCTCACAAGAACATGCTATGTGTGCATCAACAGTGTCCTGCATATCCTCTGACTTCTGGTCAAACTTCGTCTGTTTGTCTGTCAGGCTGGTAACCGAATCTGATGGGGAACAAGAAATTAAAAGTAAACAGTATACTTCAGAAGTAATTTTGTAAGGTACAGCATTTACCATGCGTTAGTCAATAATTACAGCAAGCTTTGCTTCTCCTCACTGGCTCACATATTTATACCTGTCTAAGTCACACAGAGACGTTCCAGGAAACCTATTTAATTAAGAAGCCAGTTCTACCTTGAAAACTACTACTTTCATGTAGAATTTTATTAATAATACATTCAAGGAAGGATGGAAAACAGACATGAACCTATCATCTGTGTAACCTATAGCTACTTTATCTAATCTCTTATAATCTACAATATACCTATAAAAAAGACATCCTCCTATATCACTGCACCTGTGTGCAGGAATCCTGACCACACCTGACTTCTATTGCCTAAATCAGCTTGGTGAAATAGGATCACGCCTAAAGGCAGTGATATATAAAAATATACAAGGCAAGGATCCTTGTTTCAAGGTGCTGGATGTGATCGGATGTGGCTGAATCCTGCCAGGCTGCAATACACAGTTTTTCAGCTGAATCACTGTGTTGACTGTGCTGTTACCCTGCCTTTACCTTGTTAGCTCAAAGCACCATGAAGGAGAGTTCGGTTTAGATTTTAAACTCCGGTATAATGAAAAACATAGTAAAATTACAACAGAAAAACACCTCTCTTGCTAAAGAAAGTTTTACATGTTAATGAAAGCAGGGAAAGGTCTTCAGTCAGTACTGCAGTAAGTCCATCCCTACCTGTGGGTATGTTAGATTATTAATGTGTTTCAAGTAGAATAACTGAGTTGAGGCACAATCTCTTTAGACTTTTGTGCAGCTTCTAGTCAGTAGGATTTCTGTTGACTTACCAGCTGGGAGACAGTGGAAACCAACAGTGACTGGAGTAGTCTTGGTGGCAGAGCATCCTTTCACACAGCGCAGCACGGGCTCTGTAGAATAGCACTTGGACTCCACACCCACAAGCTGAACTGTCTTCTCAAGCTTCACAAATGAGCGTCGCAGTTTGCAGGCTGTAACACAATCATTGGTGCTTACATTGGTGCAATCATTACATGCTTACATTCAAAATCTTCCGATCTCCCAGAAGGACCCCTCTGCCCACACTCCCAACTTGCAAACAACTTTCCTCTATGAAAACTATATTTTGATCATAAGTGAAGCAGCATCACTGACTGATAAGCTTTTCAAATCAGCTAATTACATATGGAGCTATGGAAGTTAATTTCAAATGCAACTGGTTTATTTCTAGATTAGCATGATGAACTTTCTAATAAACATTTTTCAGAGTAAATTGGCTTATTGAATAGCTGCAAAACCACATTCAAAAGTGTTGAATACTCAGCAGTGGAAATACAGGGGGGATTTCTGACCAAATAAAAATAATCACTAAAGAATTACACTGTTACTACTGTCATCCAGGCACAGAATTGCTGCAGAGAGAGACCAGAAGTCATTGCTGCCAGCCAGTAATATCGATCTCATTTCGGATTCCCAGGACCAGCAGTTACAAGTGTGCGAGAAGCTAGATGGGCCACAATTTATTCCTGAATATAAGCTTTATTCTCTAATTCCACTGTATGTGGAATGGAAACACAGTATGTGGTCACTACCAACCATGGGAATATTATTGTGTACATGCATGTGGACTCCATATCCATCTAAAGCAATTTTTTTGCCCAGTATTCTCGACAAAGACATAGAAGAATAACAGTTAATGCACAGCTAAACATGTAGAAGCCATCTCCAGGGACTGAGGAAGTCCTTTCCACCAGGACAAGTCTTCTTTACAAAGGCAACATGCCTGTTCTCCTCGCAGCACTATAGTATGCTGTTGCATCATAACCTCAGCTGAGAGCATCAGCACACCATAAGATCCTAATCTACTGAAACACTTAAAATACAGCGTTTTTATTTCAACCATGTAATTAAGTCCGTGGAACTGCTCATGCACTTGAATGCTTTGCTTGACAGGTTGCACTGGTTCAAAAATCAGGTGGTCAGCCATGGTAGTAATTACTAATCCCCATCTGATTTTTTGGTGGGTCAAATGCTGGAAATTGATGTCTGGGAAAATGCTGTTGTGCAAAATGCAAGCATTCTATGCGAATTTACCTACCTACTTTTTTTTCTGATCATCTTCTAAAACACTTCAAAACTGAAACAAAGACTTTGTTTCAGCTTGGTTATTTAATTTCAACTGACTTGTGTATTTTGTCTTGTTTGTTTAACTTGTAATTTCTTATTTCTAAACTGGCAAGCAATTTGAATACTTCATATATAACTTAATAATGAATCCTTTTAAAATGTTTTTTATTTCCAAAATATTTACAGATTTTAGATTTTCTAAAGAGATTCTACATTTTCTAAACAACTGTAATATTATTATATTAAATTTATTAGCGTTTGCATACCTCCTGTACACGGCTTTTCTTCCAAAATCCAAGAGTGCCCAAAACTCACTGCATCTTTAGCTAGATATCCATTGGGCATCCGATATTCCTGTTCACATTCTGCATCATATTTTCCACATATTCCACACATTTTCCCTGCCATCCATAAAGCAACTTGAATCTTTGAGAAAAAACAGTCAAAACCATTTCAAGTTAAAAAAAGTAAAATCTATAGAGCAAATTTTTGCTATCCAGTATAAGTTAATGCACAAACCTTTAAAATCTCTTTGGTAAGAATTCAAAAGGGTCTGACAGTCAAATGCCAAACTCCTGTGGTGCTGTAGTGTCTTTAACTGTTACAGCCTTTAAAACCTACTCTGCCAGTCTAGTATGTTAAGTTATTAATAGTCTAGACTATTAATATGCTGAAGCTTTTGTCTGATGGATGTTTTCATAATACAGGTGATAGATACAGTATGGTTTACTGATTTCTTACATTCCTGTTTCACGTAATTTTTAGTGCAGCCTTTAAAGCATTCATTCATCTTAAAAGAATGGCTGCAGTTTTGCTGATTTGAACAGTGGACAGGAGCTGAAAACTCATTTTTCTTGCAAATGCCCTGCTGACTTGGTGTGTGTGTATGCTCGCAGGCCCATTTCCCAACACACACCTGTACTGCAAGAATAAGGTATTTTTGTTGGTGAGATTCTCACTTTTCCTGCTAGAAATAAAGATCAGGACTATGCAATTCTTTAGTGTCGTCTTTCCTTTTGTTTTTTTTGGGCCCTGCACACATCTGGGTTTGCCACTGTATAATCTTGCAGATTTAAGGGACATCTATGAAAATTTTGCAACACCCAAGCTTATGAGGAAGAAGAATGATACCCTGAATGTGTATCCATCAAAGTACAATTTATCAATGCCATAGGCTGGGGCAATAAGTACAAGTCCTTGTTTTTCACTGTGGATCCACAGAGGAGCACCTAGAAGAAAACAAAATAAAACAAAGCAAAACCAAAATAGACCTAACCTAGCTTCTTTAAGAAAAAAGCAACTGTCATGTTTCTAAAACACTCTTTTCCTTGAAATTCCTCAATTTTTCTATTCAAGAAACATAACATACAGCAAAACAATGTAGAAATGTGCATATATAGAAAACAGGTGTTTGTAAAAAGTTGGAAAACAATTTTAATGATCACAGATTTATTAATTTTTCTTTGGGTTATTAA
Source organism: Strix aluco (assembly GCF_031877795.1). Classification (NCBI taxonomy): domain Eukaryota; kingdom Metazoa; phylum Chordata; class Aves; order Strigiformes; family Strigidae; genus Strix; species Strix aluco. The sequence goes on from NC_133938.1 coordinate 16,484,723, forward strand.
CATAACCATATTTATTTCTATATATGATTACAGAGCTGTCTATAATACCTGTACAGTTCTGCAGATATACAAGGCCCTAAGTACACTATATTGGAGTAAGGAAATACAAAGAACACCATGACTGTCACTGGAGCCATTTCTAGCACAATTATCACTTCCCAAGTACGTAACAAATAGCACAGAGCTCAGCACTAGCAGATGCTAACCCAATTTCAGCAAGATTTAGCCTGATTCATATACTACAGCTCTACAGTCAGGAAATACCCGCATTGTATATAGTCCCTGACTGCATAGCACAGAATGAAACAAGGTCCTCCTGTACCTTTCACAGAAGAAAACTATTCCTGCTTAAGAAAAGCAAGCAGGCTATTTTATCAGTGCTCCGTATTTATTCCTAGCAGATTTCAGAATGTTAGCCAAATTTATACCTAAAAATCAAATTAGGAAAAACATTGATATACAAGTGTGGTGAATTTTAGAAAAGCTCTATTTCAAAAAGTTTTAATCAAGCAAGATTTTATAGTATAACTGAAACACTTCTTGAGTTTGGAACTCCAGCAGGAGCTACTGTAATGTATGAAAAGGAGGGATCTTCACATTAGTTATATCTTGCTTAGTCTGGCTACTTGGAAAGCTTCACACTCTAATCAGTCTTTCTAAATGTTCCTATGCAAGTGAGTAAAATACATGTTCTTAAATATTAACCTTGCAACCAAAGGTAGAAATACTTATTGAATACAAACCGATGGAATCTCTTTGATAGATTCTTTGCTTCTTTCTTTCTCCTAAAACATACGTGAAAATGAAACAACAGATGCTGCATCACTTACCAGCAGATATGTATGAAACGTTCGTTGAGGGGCTTTCAACCCCATTTACAAGCAGTTTCACCTGTCCATTCACAGGACGCATATCAATTTCACTGTTAAGGAGAAGAGTGTTCATACCCTGTTTGTATCACATTCACGTGCATACAGTGACAAAGGCATTTTCCTGCTCACTAAATATCACTGGTCACAGCATAAGCTCATTTCAAATACTTAAATTACATTGGGGTATTCTTATCACCTAAGATGCAGAACAACATCATCAGCATCACATTCAATACGTGTGGAAAATAAATAAGGAAAATGCTGAAATGGGCTGCTAACCACTGCAGATCTAAGCTCCTCTCATGTTAAATGTGGACGATGTAGTCCCTCACAATCCCAGCATCTGGCAGGAGTTACTTACTGAATACCAAGCTTGATGTTGATTGCCTTCAGATTCACAGCTTCTTCAACATTCCTCATCATCACCAGGAACTTGAGGTCAGAGCTGCAATCCTGAGCCAAGATGTGGTAGCAGTTTGCTGGCATTGTGTAGTTAAACTGAACTTCGTTAAAGGTTATGATCTTGTTGTGGGAAACTGAGCAGCGAGCTGGTTAAATAAAATGCCAGTGAGTATTTGATTTTCCATGGAAGAAAGTAATTAAATGGCATATTTTATTTTTAGTGCTATATTATTTTAGCTTTATCCTTTTTTTCCACTATGTGATATTTTTGTATGGATTACAGGGGCTTTTGGTTACTAAGAACCCATAAATTCTAAAAAAGGCATGAAAAATCTCTATCTAACAAAAAATAATTGCCAGAGTTTAAATGTTATCTATTTAGACAATTGGTATCTTGATTCCTGAAACGCTGATGATTTCTGTACTATATGCACAATATTCTCTCCCTGTTGAACCATCCTCACATTATTACAGCACATTTCCTAACTAACTGCAGACAGGTAATCCCAGAAAAATTCAGAAAGTGCTCAAGTAATTCGGGAGACTGAGGATGTCATGCTTCTGAACCCGATTAGACCCTGACCTTTCAAGTTCTCGAGCACTGCAGAGGGGGCTTCAGCAAAGACATTCCAGATGGGAGGCTGCAGCTCTGAAGCTGGTATCCTCGGACCTACAGGGAGTGACAGGGGAAGCCTCATGGCTTTTTCATAGAGGATCACCTAAAAAGGAATTCAAAAGCACATTCAAAACACACTTGTGCCAGATAATCACAGCAAACAGCTGAGCTCAGCTTTTTGTCCTATTTGGAATTTGATTTCAATTTCTTCTACTGTGGCTGGCAAAGAGTTTATGTGAACACAACTCATCTGACTCACTGTCCATGAGCTTTTTGGTTCTGCTTACAGTTTCTCTCATGGTGTGGGTCATCATCCAGATATTATTTGGGAGAGAATTAATTACTCCCCTTCAAAGGTGGTTAGGTGAACACTTATGCAGCTACTACAGATGGAAACACATGCCATTATGAGTATGTGTCATTATGAGTACCCACAGCACTCTCTTTTTCCATGAACAAAATTGCTCCATGAATATCCTTGGATGTAATATAAAAAAGATTGAAAAGAAACAAAAGTTGTTTTCAACATTTGCACCCAAACCAATGCTTACTTAATTTTTCTTCCTCAGAATTGACCCACTGTAATTAAAATGCAACAGTCTCACTTTTCTACTAGGAAAAAATAGGAGAATGATAATAATATTTCATAATTACATCAGGAAGCTTGATGACAACATCACATGTCCTCGGAGAAGTTAGAGCCACGATCACCCTGGCTTGTTGAGAAGGATTCTTGTCTGTTTTTTCAGAGAATCCCAGCATAAATGCAGCCCCAGGGACAAACTTGTAAAACCTTCAAAAATTCAAATCAGAAAGACTGATGAAATAGAGAAGCAAAAAGCAGCACACATCCCAAGCAGGTTGTCTCACTTCTGTGTGTAAGTAGCATACGGAGTCTTCAGGATCGCTGGTTAGGTCCCCATCACCACTCTGCTTTACTGATCAAGTGTTCAGTGAAAGGAAGGATCTGTTTCTCAGTTTTCAGTAATTACATCCAGTATAAAGAATTACTGTACCTTACTATAGGGCGGCTATGGTCTTCTAATCAGCCTTTATGTCGGAAGGCAATACTCGTACAGATCAGAGAATAAAATAATAGTCGGTGCTTTAACCCCTAGAACCTCATGGGTGGATGCTGATTTTTCCCAGTTGACGAATATCATGAACAAGTGTCACTAAAGACTAAAACCTCACCATTCTGCAATGGATCTGACACTTGAAGGAACTTTAGGCCACTCCAGTTTCACTTGTACAGCAGGGTGGGCAGCAAACCGCCCAGTTACCAGCTCCATTGAAATCTTGTAGTCCTTGCAATTCCGGCCCCATTTGAGGTAAGCCTATAATGGAGAGAGAAATGGTCCATTTTTAAATGCATGGAACATGGTTTTCCTGTGATGCATACGGCTGTATATAACTATTTTTGAGCCTTACCGCTGCCTTGTGAGCATTGAGGACTGAAGCATCAGCACAGAGCTTCCACTTGCTTGAATCTGTGAGGTTTGACACAAATACCTGCATCCGGGGCCTGATGGAGTCAATATCAGCATATACCGCGAGCTGGAGGCCTCCTATCTTCTTATTGTTACGAATGCCGTAAAGAAAACCAGCTAATACTGGTGCTTTAACATCTCCCAAAAACTTAGGCTAAGAAGAAGGGGGAGAAAGTATGCAAAGAATATAATTATAAAAGGGTTACCATGGAACATTTTAGTTCCAAGATCTGATAAATGAAAAATAAGCAACTAAACTGCAAATATATACCAGCGTATGTACCACACATGCCTATAAACTCTCATGCATATTTTTTTACTGTGCATGTGCTTCTGCATGCACAGATGGATTTTACCACTGTATTTTATATGAGCCAAAATTTGTGCCATTTCCTGAGCTACAGTTGATACCGTGGAAATATTCATATCATTAGGATACAGTAACAACTATATGATTTGGGCTTCATTTTTAATACCCATATATTTGCCTGTGAATGAAAGAAAGTGGTTCAATTTGACTAACATCAGCTGTCAGTTGTACTCATCACTCATTCTCACAACAATGACATCCCCCAGCTAGTGTGTTCCTGTTTGTCTGTCTGGTGGGTCTGTTGGCTGTCACCTCACACTTCAGCTGTGACTTCTGTGGGGCAGGCAGGTTTTGTGTTTGCACAGCACCCTAGCACAATATATAATCCAGCACGTTGTCTCTAACATTGAGAACCTCCCCCCTTGACAGCAGGGCCTTAAGGATGCTATGACCTGCAATTCCTTCACTCCATTGTCGGACTTCACTTTATCACTTGCCCCAGGGACAAGCCTGTATACATCAGACTGGGTGGTAGTGAGGAGCCAAGGTGCTACATGTCAATTCTGGAGCATGCCTTCTGCTGAGGCTCCTCTTAGCCTCAGCCTCCACCACCACTATGCTTGCACTGGCACTGCAACACCTCAGCTTCCTTCCTGGTTGCAGAGGTCACAAGATCAGTCTCTGAAGGCACCTGCTGGGTGGGATTCCCATGAGGGAAGGGTCATGGTACAAGTAAGAAGGGTCCTCACCTCACTGCAGAGGAAAGTGTGTGTGGGAACTATGATGTGTGTCTCACTCTTCATTGATCCCTGAGACTTGAGAGGTTGGTATTTCTCTCTTCCCAATATCCTAGCTGTGCAATTACTGCAAGTGCATGACCACTCTGCCATTCCTCCAAGCTGTCAAAAAACCCCTAAAAGTGATGCAACTAACCCTGGAAACAGCTCGAGATGAGGCATGACTGGATCTGGTAGAGGAGTATGTGCTGCTAAGTTGGTCAGCTGGGAGTTTCCTTTTTGGGAACTGCAAGAAGAAAACACATCATGCTCAAGACGGTAACTTAAAAGCATGTTTGAAGAAATTGCAGTAGGCAGTGCTGTAGAATACTCTCTGTCATAGCATTTGGTGTTGATAAACTTGCACCCCAACCCTGAGCAGCTCCATGACTAGCAATATGCTTTGTTCTGCTTAGTACATGTGATCTAGCTCTGAAGAATCTTGTTTACCCAAATACATCTGACCCCTCGGAAGAGACAAATAAGATACATGTCTAGATGAGAATTTCCAGTGTGAAAAAACAATGAACCAGAGCAAGTCAAACTGAACCAGCCTCTTGATTCAATATGAAAGACCAGAACTGATTCATTTTACTTCTGGAAGGGCCTGATCAACTGGAGGACACACTGAATGGACGAACAGAATGGAAAGGAACAACTGAATGGACACACAGAGCTGAACTTCTTACTTTTTCAGGAACACTAATATCAAGTACACTGCTCCTGACTGGCTCATGCCCTGGTAAGAATCTTCTGCTGAACTAAACTACCATAAAATAAGGTATCCTCCCCCATTTGTCAATATCACTATCCCGGTGTGTATCAACAGTGATGCCAACCCAAGAAACCAAGTGATCAAAGCCAGTCAAATGACCCAAGCTCCTGATGGTAGGATCTTTGTTTCTCCAAAGTGTGCATCACCAGTCCCTTGTACTGCATTGGTAGAGGTTTGCATCTGCTTTGCAGAGCCACAAATGGCATCATGTGCACAACATAAAGGAGAGCATAGCTCTCTGTCTTTATGCATCTCGGAAGAACCATTACGGCTGATTTGGTGTTCTAAATGTTATCAGTACTGTAATTTTCCTCAACAAAGACAACAAGTTGCTTGTAAGGTTTCCATTTGACTCATGACAGATTCCGTACTTAATTTACTGAGGAAAGAAAAACTCACCTCTTGTCTATGCGCTGATCTAAAGCGATACTGATAAATCTCATCATCTCCCTTTGAAAATGATAAAAACAAGATGAAAAGTCCCAGAAGAAATGCTGCAATTACATTGAAATCTAAGCACTGGGAATTAAGTAAGAATTTTACTAATTATCATTCATACATAGTTCTGTTAGTCACAAGCACATAGTGTAAGACTTGAAGTAGTTTATATAAAGCACTAATGCTCCTACCAAAAAATTAAGACAGAAACATGGAATGTATTGACAGAGAGTAGTAAAGTGGCAAATATGGTTCCCTGCTTATAACAAAAGTTTCAACAAACTTGTGGAAACTTTTGAGATGCTTTGAAGTAGACATCTGAGCCAATGATTGCAGGTGTGTTTGCAGAATGAATTTTGCAATTTTATGTTTCTAAAATTTACTGTGTCAACTCATAATTTCCTGATTTATGATGAAAAGCCATCTGCCATCAGAAATGTGATTCATGACTTTAGCAGCATCAGTCAATTTACTGACAAACTTACCCATATTTTGGAATATCTGCTGCTGCTGCTGCCACCTTCCAGATGTCCTGAATGATGCCCATGGCTACGGTGACTCAATGACTCGCTGCTGCTGCTGCTGCTGCTGCTACTGCTGCTACTGCTGCTGCCATTCAGATACCTTGAGTGATGCCCATGGCTATGGTGACTTGATGACTTGCTGCTGCTGCTGCTGCTGCTACTGCTGCTACTGCTCTTCTTACTACTACTACTGCTGCTGCTGCTGCTGCTGCTACTGCTCTTCTTACTACTACTACTGCTGCTACTGCTACTCTTGCTGCTGCTGCTGCTGCCATTCAGATACCTTGAGTGATGCCCATGGCTATGGTGACTCGATGACTTCCTGCTGCTGCTGCTGCTGCTACTGCTCCTCCTCCTCCTACTACTACTACTACTACTGCTACTGCTACTCTTCCTGCTGCTGCTACTGCTGCTACTGCTCCTACTACTACTACTACCACTACTCTTGCTGCTGCTGCTACCACTGCTGCTGCTGCTGCTCTTGCTACTTCTGCCACTACTGCTACTGCTGCTGCTCTTGCTGCTTGCATCTTTATTTCTCGTTTGCTTTACTTGATCATTCTCATCTTCATCCACAGCCTTTTTACGATCAGGAGAAGCAGAAGATGATGAGGAAGATGAGGAGACAGCTGAGGAGGCAGAAGATGAGCTGGAGGGATTTTTTGCTTTGGGGTCTGTCCCAAGCTCTGTTAGCATAGTGTTTCCTTTCTTAGAAGGTTGCTTCTTCCGGTGTCGTGTTTTATTTGCAACCTGCAAAAACAGTTCAAAGAGTAGTGCAAGAGAGGGGATGCGTCTGGTTCTGTATTTACAAAGTAAAACTTCTCTGAGTGTCAGACAAGCTCCTCACATTCAGCCTTTCAAGGAACACCTTCCCTGCCTTGTTCACTGAAGAAGCTGCAGCACTCCCTTAGATCCACTCCACCCAGCTAAAATCTAGCCTAGCATGGAGGACCAGCCCCAGCTGGATGCACCCCATAAGATGAATCCCTCTAGATGTGGCACTGGCTGACAGGCCTCGCACTAGCACCTTTCAAACTAGCCCCATCTTTGCTTTTCCATGTCAGCTTTCCACACTGAACTTCAAATTCTTGGCTTCATTTATGGGTAAATATTCCCCCCTTCCATGCTCAAAGCCTCTTACCCTGAACACGTTTTCAATGCCTAGAATCTTCTTCAGTTTAGCTTGAATGTCCTCATAAGGAGATGACTCATCCTCTTCCTCAGACTCTGAGTTTACCACATGAATTATTTTGGAAGCTGCTTTTGATCCTGCCTGAATCTCCAGCTGAATTTTGTCAATATCAGCATCTGTTTGAACTACACACCAATTGCACACATTAGAAGGTTATACTGTTTCAAATAGCACTGCCAAACCTAAGATGACAAGACTTGTGCTCAGTATCATACCTGGCATCAAGACTACTTTAGCTTCATGTTCTCCAATTAACCTGTGCAAATACGTATTTTTTAGGAAACTGGCATCTCGTGACCTTCTGGAAAAGCAGAACTGACAACCAAGATGATGCAGTTTGATGCAAATGTCTTGTTTATGAGTTTTTCTTCCTGTGCTGTGGTAAAGATCCTCTTGAGAGCTATAGGTATATTTCCTTGGAATGCTGTCATCTCCTTGCTGCATTGGAGATGAGTATGTGAATAGTATTGGGAGCATATCATAGGCAAGAGTGAAATTGCAGACATGTGCATCATGGAGAGGGTACATATTACCATATAAGCAAAAAGGAATAGGTTACCGTTGTGAAACCTTCACTGGAAGCTCTCTCTGACGGCTTGAAAGGTTCTTCCACAATATCTGATGAAGCATCTCCTGGGAGAATTGAGGTCCTCTTTTCAACACCTAGTTCTCCTATATTTCTTGATACAGCAAAAGCCTTATGTCTGTTGAGATATGCGCAAAAAATGGTAAAGTATTCTGACCCCTTGTCTTTGGATTAAATTAAATGCGTCCCTGTGGGTATCATGTGACAGCACAGAGATATGTTGTTTGAACATAGGGATTGTATATGCAACTATAAGTATAAATATTATTAAAGACAAATAAAAGTTCATGACAAATATCAGTTCCTTATATCACCAGAAGTTTTCAAAATCTGGATAAATTTAAATACATTTCTAAAACATGAAAGGCATTCATTTAAAAAATAAAAATTAAAAACCCTAAAAGACAATAAAATAATAAATAAATAAATAAAATTTAAACACAGAAAATAATGAAAAAATTAAAATAAAAATTAAATTCCTAAATAATTTAGGTATCTTTTGACTTTTAACTCTCTTATTTCTCTTCCTTGTTCTTTATCCCAAAGATTCTGCTACACACTGAAAAGTCACTCTGCCTATCTAAAAACCTCAGCAGGACATCAGTGAATATGAACTTCATAAGGTTTCAGCAACAGAAAGTATTCTGAAGTAATGCTACTGTACCTTCCAACTACTATCTCAGTTTCCTCGTGGCATGGATTTGTTTCAATCTTAATATTTTTCAGTTTCATGTCCACCTTGGCATCAAATTTCAATGGCACTCTTGTCAGGACCTTGCCTTGAATTTCAACAGCATGTTGAAAGTATTCTGTGTTGACACCCATTGTTGCAACTGTATATATGTATAAGCTGAAACAGAGTGAAGTGGTCAGATGTAAGAAAGGTGCTCTTTTTTAACATGTGGTTCTGCCTTTTCTTAAAACCCTCCATCATATGTAAAGCCTTAGAAACTTGCCATACCTAGGGTTTATGTCAGACCGAATCTGAATGGTGGATTCAAGCAACTGGGAAGGTCTAAAATCTCCAGTTAAAGCAGGGGTTATCTTTCCATCAACTGCAAACAACAGAGCAAGACACAGTTTTCAGGAAGAGGTAATATTCTTGCTAACACAACAAATATGGCTGGAAAACAAGACAGACTTTGGGGTACATGAGATCTTTTATGAATATGAAAAATACTGAAAATATACAGAAAGCTTGTTCTGTAGGCAAACGTTCTGATGCAACATATTGAAAATGGAAATAAAAATATAGTAAGAAAATAAAGAGCTGATCCAAATGGAAAGTTTGTTAATTAGTATAACATTAAAATTTCAGAAATGCAAGAAGCCAGAAGACAGACTGAATAGTGAGCAAACGGTCTAAACAAACCCTGCTCTCCAATCTTTCCTCACACCAAGTGTGAGCATCTTTCTTCTACTGTGGACCCAAAACGGAACATTGTACTCCAGATGCAGCCTCAGATGCATTAAATAGAGGGGGAGGAATAATTTTCGTGCTAGCTCTGCTCTTGCTGTTACAGTCAATGATGCAGTTGGCCTTCATCACCACAAGAGCACACTGCTGATTCACTATACCAGTTTGTTCCCCAGGCCTCTCAGCCCTTTTCTGCAAAGCTGCTTTATGTCTGGGTGATGCCCAGCCTATATACTTGCATGGGTTACTCCATCCCAGGTGAAGGACTTTGCACTGCCTTTGTGAGATTTCAGCACACTTCTGTCAGGCCATCCCTCCAGCCTGTCAGGGTCCCCTGGGGTGGCAGCCTGCCCCCCTCTGCCCACTGCAGTTACCATTCCCATGAATTCAATGTCATCACTGACATAGATTTGCTGAGGGTGCCTTCTTTTCAAGGTTCAGATTGTTAAAAGAGACAATGAACAGCTAGCGATGGAGGAACGTTGCTCATAACAAGCCCCAATTAGACTTTCATCTGTTGACTACTCTTGGAGATCAGCAGTCCAGACAGCCTTCACTCAGTTTGTAGCCCATCCATCCAATCCATACCTCCCCAACTTGGCTACAAGGATGTTATTTTATAAAAAACAAGCAACAACAAAAAGAAACACCCACAAAACAAGGGGAAGGTGATCAAAGATGTTATTAAATCAAACTAACAAACCAAAAGCCAAGACCAGTGAAGGGTGAGCACATATGGGACTTCTATAAAGGGCACAGGTACCTGTAGTTCCCCCTTCATTCCTTATGTGGTGTCAGCAGAAGAAAGGGTCAGTTTTGCCTAAACTAAAAGTCTGCTGCACAACAAACAGTTTGATCACTGAATTAACTTCTTGATAAGTATTCGTACTTGCATATTTATTCTTTTAAAACAGAGCTCTCTCTTCACAAGCCCTCTTCTCTTCCTGCCTTCTTTAACGTTACTGGTAGTTCTCTTTTGATTGTCTTTTATTTTCGTTTCTGTTTAAATCACCACTGAATCCTGATTAGTTTGTATGTGCATCTCACAGGAGCCACACCCTTCTGCCCATGTCTGCATCAGCTCCTGAGGCAGCTTTTGTTTTTTCTGGCCTTGAATGCTGTGACCTTTCTCTCTCTGGTTTCCCAGATTCTCACCTCACTTTCTCTGTCTTCAATCCATTCAAAGATGAGACAGAAATCAGCTGTGTCCAGCTTCTCTTCAAACATCTTCACTACCTCCCCTCCACTACAAAAATTAATTTATTTTTCTAACTTCCTGTTCTCCCACTTCCTTCTCCATCCCCTCTTAGACTGTCTCTGCATCCCCTGCTCAGAGCTCACAGGACTGACCTCATACTTCCCAACTCACCGTTGACTGCTGCACGTGCCAGAGCAGTCGTGTATGACCCGTACTCCAGCGGCAGACCAGTGCAGGTTGGAATGATGTATCGTAGCTCTCCCAGCCACACCGGCTGCGTCCATTGTCCTGCAATGCCACTGCGGATTTGGCTGGCTATTCGCTTCATCACTGTGCTCCTGTCAGCAGGTTCTAGCACAGTCTGCAGTAAAACAGAGATCAAAGAGGTTGGAATATAAAAGTACAATGGTGTCAAATCTTGCAAAGAAAAGTGGGGAACCCTGGTACCTTCACAGCCTGATGCAAGACTTCCTTATTGATGTTGACGTAAGCCAGCTCTTGGCCAAATAGTTTCAAGTAGGCTGATATCAAGGGGGTTTCTGTTGGCAGCTCCTTCCACCCCAGCAGCTAGGGAACAGGTAAAGAAACAATCAAAGTTCCTTAATGCAACACTTTACAAATGGTAATTCAGCAAGGTGATCAAACCTATCACTGACCAAGCTGCAATTTTCCATTGCTGTTTGTGTTTCTTTGCTGTTTTATAAATAGCACAGCATCACTAACTCGGACTTACTCCCAGTCATTGAGGTGCCCACGAATAGCCTCCTGTCCAGTGTTTTGTATTCCGATGCAATAACATTTACACAGATGGGCTAGGCCATTAATACCACTAAATCCCATTTGAAATCACAGCAATAAATCACCTTTCCTCTTGAAGACAAAGGTATATTCTTGTAAACTAAGTGAAGTAGATGAAGGGAGGAATGGTGAAGCCTACCAGGCATGAGGCACCATGCTGCAATGCCTGCCTCCCCCCTCTCCTCCTGTGCTCCTTCCGCAGCCATGCATGAGGTGAGGATGAGGCAGGGACAGAGCGAGAATTTGAAGAAGCTATCACAACCATCGCAGGAGTGATGTCTCCTGTAGTCCTCCTGCAGATCTCTCTTTCACAGAAATACTTACTGCTAGGTGGGTAGTTTACCTTCTGAGACAGGGCTTAACTAGTACAAGAAGCCTTGCTAAATACCCCTTCATATAACCCACACATTGCACTACTGAAAATACCTACAGCTTTTCCAATCTCCTTTATCTTTTTGTATGTGGGATATTCAGCAAATGGGATATTTTGTTTCATGATGACATCTGTGAGGCCTTCCACGCGGACACCAACCTACCAAAACAGCATGAGAAGGAGCAGTCTGAGACATACTTACAGAGACAAAACTTTGCTGTCAATTTTCATTTTAATTTGCTTTATTATTGGTTTAGGTGAATATTTACCTCCACCAGATCAGCCACTGACCCTGCAGAATACGCCATCAGCTTGGAAATTATTGCTGATGGGAACATCGTTCTTGGGCTGTTCATAACAAAGACATCTCCAGCAGCACCAACTTTATAGTTATCTATGGCAGAAGTAAACAAAAGACACATCCTTTTTCTAACCACTCTGCTTATCATTCAAGATCATATTCCTACAGCTTTTTCCATTGCCAACTCTAAGATATATCATTACATAAATGTTAACTGTTTAGGCCCATATTAATAAATGGCTACTTATGCACTTTTAAATATGTGACTGTCACATTTAATTCAATTTCTTATTGACACACTGAATGCGATATTTCTCCAAAGGACATAATGTCTCTTCAGAATGGATTTCTGAAGTGAAAGTTTCCTGGTCACTGAAATGGTTTTACTCACCAAAGAAACCACCGATACGCACGACCTTGCTATACCGATAGCTCAGCCTGTCCAGTTTGGGGGCCAGCAGCTTAAGGGCGATATTGCAAGCTGAAGATCTAAACAAAATGAGAAAGATAATAACATCCAGAAATAAGCTGCACCCCATCAGAATATAAACTGAATTCAGTTTGTCAGCACAGGCAGTGCTCACTAACAAGAATGTAACAGAATTTAATATTTGCAGAAGATCACCTACCTCGTTCCTGTCTCTACTTACATGTTGTACATGTACGGCAATCTGCTCTTCGACAAAGCCTTCATGTGGGAATACACAAAACTAGCCACTTGCAAATTGCTCTCCTTCATTGCCACATTAGCTATCGTTGTTATTAAAGGAAGGGCAGGCCTTGTCTCAAAGATAACAGCACAAGCCATCATTCGCACTTCAGGGGGAAGCGACTGTTCTGCAAGGATCTGGATGAGATATCCCTGCACCTGCAGAGAGAAAAGAGTGTCTGGAGTTGCCCGTAATTGTGACTGTTTTTTCAGACTGGATACATGCATAACCTGCAAGAAATATGGGAGAGGGGGACATTGTCCCTGCAGAAAGATCTCCTGATCTTTTTTATTGCATGGTTCTACATAATTTTATTAAGGCAACTGAAAGGGCAATGGAGGAACAGCCCCACGGAGAAGGGCTGGCACTGAATCTAAAATAAATGTCCCTGTATCAGTGTATTGGATCAACCCACCACAATCCAAAAGACATTAGCATAGCTTTTTGCATTACTGATGTTCAAAGATCGGTGAGTATCTTCAGAAGAAACAACTGGAGATAAGAAGACAGATTCATTCTTTGGAGTAACTCTACTGACTCAGTGAGCATGCTTCACTATTTTAGACCACTTTTAAAAGCAGAGCTTCAGCAGCTCACCAAAGACAGTCTGAGTGGATGCTGTCTCATATAGCTCCTATATCTAAACCATGGGAAAGGCAGGAGTCTTGCCTACGCTCACCATGCCAGCAACCTCAGCAGAAGGTCAGTGGTGACTCATCCAACCTTAAGGAAAGGGTCTAAAAGAGACAGAGCAATGTCAACATTTTGCCTAGGAGGTCAACAGAAAGTGTGTCTTTCTTCTGACTATGGACACAGTTTAAAATATATGTTTGACTTTTAGGTGGCTAAATTTCCACCATATATAACTAGCACAGGACTCAACTGGTTATGACATACAACTAAAAAAACAGTGCTGATATCCTTCTGAGAGATTCTTACTGACTAATAGTTATTACAGCTTAGCAGAAAACATCAGCTGAAATATAAAATGTATTGTGTTCTTCTTAAAAATAATCCTTTTTTATTAAACATGCTGAATCACACATACGATACCATTAAATTCATTACCCTCACAGTATGTATTCTCTAATTCACTAAATCCCTGACAGATCCTACTTACTGTTTTGGGGTCCTTCCAAGCTATTTTTCTGAAGGCCATTATAGCATCAATCTGAATGTGGATGGGGATATCAGAAGCACTGGATGAAAATATGGGAAGGAACTTCAGGATGCGCTTGATGCTGGCTGGTTCTCCCATGTTGCCAATGCACTTCAGAGCTAATTTCATTTTGTCTTCACGGCCCCTACTGATTGCTTCATCTGCCAGGTCATGGATGGGCTATAGAAAAAGCACAGTTCAGTCTTCTCTTCCTAATATATAGATTGTGCACAGTCTTCCCCTTACCCACTGAAAAGCCTATCACAATAAAGCAACTGGTTTTAATAAAATTACTCAATGATGGCTCCTCTTAGGATTTTACCTTATGATGTGAAAACTGTGTCTTCAATCATGAAGCAAATATCTACATTAATAAAATGATTTATTGTCTTTGTTCTGAAGGAGACCTATGAAATGTGTATTTATAAGTCCAATTGCCATTTTTATACTGTATCTTAAAAGAATTAAGCTAATGTAATGAACATTACTAAGCTATTAAGACCCCGACAAAAAGCTGCCCACCTGAAAAGCTTCTCTAGGACAAGCTGAGGTCTGAGAACAGTATCTATTGACCACAGAACTATATCCCAAGCAGGCAACTTGCTGAAGCGTGGGACTTTTCTGGATTCGAGAACTGGTCATTAAATCCTGGGGGGAAAAACAGGGAAAAAAAGAATTTGATATTCAATACAGTGTTTCATATAGGTTTCAGAGCAGGAAAATCATCAGAGCTTATGTGAGAGGAGCAATTTCAGAATTATCATTGTTCACATCTAAACAAATTAAATCAGCTTGTAGACATTTTACTTGTAAATTTCACTTAGGAGCTTAATTTCCCACTAGTTTCAATATACAGAAATTTACATAGCACCATTTTGTTTTTCCTCAACTGAGCATAACACTGAAAATATAAAGATTATGGGTAAACATCAATCTATAATATCTTTAGAATAATGTACAACTCAATTACATTAATGATGCATTCCCACATCATATCATTTTTTCCTATTTAAGAAGAATAATATTGACTAAAGATGGAAAAAATCCCATTCAGAATGAATTATTCATTATAGTGTCAAAATATTTGATGTTTGCACTAATACTTTCACATGCAGCACTTTCCAGTTCATAGGAATAGTTTGCAATTAAAATTGCTGTTCAAGTGACATAACACACAAATCACCATTTGTTTCAGAAGAAAGAGATTGGACAAAGTTTTGTCTGTAGAAGGCATGACATGTGATCCCATAAAACTAAAATGGGAATTATTCTCAGAAGCTCTTATGGGAGAAGGGCTTTTATATCCATGTAGCTAGATGAAGACACAGGACTGAACTCTCCTCTCATGTATGTAATGCCAAAAGAAATTCATGGTTCAAAATTGGCACAAAATTGGTGTACATGAGAGGAGAATCCAGTCTCTAATGTACTCAATAATTAAAGGCTGTCATCAATTATCATTCCTTTCGATATCACACAGGAAAGATTCACATAGATTTACTCACTGCTGCTATTGGAACAGTGTGTTCATCAGCTTTCACTAAATGAAGAGCAAAAGAAACACTTAGAAGAGTCTGAAGGTAGTTAAGTTCATCATTGCGAATTCTGGTCTTAATGAATTTGAGTGCTTCTGTGGTGCCTGTTGCAGAAACTGCACTCAGCAGCCATCGCCTGCAAGCAGGTTAAAAAAAAAAATCCTTAATTCTAGATGTCAATTCTCAAAAAATTGAAAAGTTTCTTATAAGCTGGTACAATGAAATACCTGTAGCGGGGCTTATCTGAAAATTGTCTCCAGATGGACTCAAGAGTATCAGCGCTTGCTATCCGGCAGAGCTGGACAAGCTCCAAGAATCTGTATGGAACATCATCGTGGAAATCTTGTTGGTTATTCAGGACTATGTGTTGCAGTGTTTCTACTATCTGTTACAAAACACGAGAGAGAGGGGGCATACCTAATTAAATCCTTTGGAATTTATGATCATTACTCTTTTAGTAATTTTTTGATTAGGAAAGCAATTTGAAGACCTAAAAATACTATACCCGTTGCTCAGGGTTTTTCATCTTGATTAGCTGTAGTGGTATCTGTGGCAATACTGATGGGAAGTGGTAACGAAGGCCTCCGTAGCTCTGCATGGAAATGTCCGGGGCACTCCCCCGTTCGCTTCTCACTTCAAGCAAGGTGAGTTGTTGTCTGTCAAGAGACAAGAGTCACGGGAGGAATGAATGAACTCTCTTCCTCCATCTGCCTTAGCTGTGTGTTGGTTCAGTGATTCTGTGATGGTATAAGTTTTACTCTTTAATAATTTTTTTTTACAGTAAAATCTTACAGTCTGCTAATGGATAAAGCCTTCTAGCTGGAACAGAATAATATTAGAGTTATTAACAATGAAATTGTTTCTGAGGAGGAGCTAAACCACTGTTTTCTGAATGAGAGCTACAGATTTGGTGTAATCGATCTTATTTCTATGTGCACCATCTTCCTCCTGACACTATAAATTAGCCCTTTTTGAGGACAAACAGACTTGTAAAGTTGCATTCTTATGGTATAAGCAAGCAAAAGAGTATTTTTCCTTTTCTTCCATGTAATTGTAGTGTCACGTTCACCAGGGTACAAATAAGGAATGGTTCACTGAATTTTTAGGAGTGTGGAAACCCCAAGTATGAGTACTCACAGCTTTGCCCAACTCCTGTGGAACTCAATTCTCATTTCACTTCAATTGGGGGTGAAAGGGACTGCCAGAATCTATAATTATTCCTGTCCACCTACCTTGCTTCCATAACAGCAACACCAGTAGGTTCACTGAGTGGTGAGATCTGATACACCTGCTGCGACACCACTTCTGTGATGAGGGTGCCACTGTCTGACTGCTTCAGTTTGTAGGAGAAAGCTGCAGTCCCTTTTATGAGCCTTACTTTCTGGAGGAAGACAGAGGAACGTGAAGGGTAAATGGGAACAGAATGGCTGTGCCTGTAATTAGGAGGGTTTTTTCACATCTCACATACCATGATGTCAACAGGACAAGGATAGATGTAAGCCATTCCAACACTCTTCTTCACTTTTTCCTGGCAATTATTTTGGTCTATAGTTTTGGTAACAGAGATACGACTGTTCTTCCTGT
The DNA here is from genome assembly GCF_031877795.1 of Strix aluco. Classification (NCBI taxonomy): domain Eukaryota; kingdom Metazoa; phylum Chordata; class Aves; order Strigiformes; family Strigidae; genus Strix; species Strix aluco. The sequence continues at coordinate 16,501,779 of NC_133938.1, forward strand.
CTTCCTGGATGACGTACCTTGTATGGCAAACACCTCCAATTCCAGCCTGGTAGATCAATACAGATAATGAGACTTCCCAATTATATCAGGATTTCATTGTGTGAGAAGAAGTTTTACTGAACAAAGATTCTGAAGGAGCAGTATGCAGGTAAGGACCTACTGACCAGTCTTAATTATGTTTTGAAACCTGTTACCATCGCACACAATTAATCCTATTGAACTAAAAAATAGACACATGAACAATAGTCAGGGAATAGAGTTTAAAATTAAAAAGTAATCAATTAATTAATATCAACAATGAACAAATAAAATGGATCAAGTAGCTATATCAGGGAAGCCATATAACAAATACATTCATAGATAATAATTCTTTTCTTCAGAAGACTGCATTTTTAAGACAGATGTCTTAAAAAGAATCCAGCCCAGATAATTCATCCAACACATATGCACACATTTTCTTCCATGTGAATGAAAAAATCCTCTTATTTTGATGATGAACATTTGAAAGTAGATGCAAATAAACAGAAACTTGAAGGAAGAGCACGTAAAGACAAAACATCCTTTCAGTAAAGTAGTGTTAGAATGGAAAAAACAAACCTCTTGCAATTCATATACATTCTGTGACTTTTTAATGGTTATCTGTATCATGTTCAGTATTCCTCTCACTATGTTAATACAGATATCAGGGCAGTCTTCTGGGCCATAAATGTTTCCAATTCGTCCACTATTGTATTCAAACTTGAAGGGCCGGGTAAAACATGAAGAAACCATCTGGGTGATTTTGGAAGATCGAGTAAATGGGTCCCTGGGCCAGATGCCATTGTATTCCTCAAATTGTGGAGAGCGGATCTGGGAGGAATTTAAGAAAAAGATACTTACTTGAATAAAATTACTTTGGTACTAAATATGTAAACAGATTGGAAGAAATTAACATAATCACTAGTTATATACTCTTTCCTTCCAAAGGCAGGCTTAGAAATTCATACAGCAGTTTATTCTTTTGTCTCTTGCTTACACTATTATAAAACCAGTACAAACCCTGGGGGCTCAGCAGCATTATTTTATCTTACAGAACCAGTTAATGTATCACTATTATTTCCCAGGGACATTTTAAACATTTTACTTGCATTAACTTTACAGGGAGAAAGACTGGTTAAAAAAAATTTTTTAAAAATTCAAATAAAATTCTCCCTATTTTTTCAGTCTTAAAATAAATATTCTGCTTTAGGTGAAATTTAGCATTTAAAAAGTTTATATCATTCTAAATGTCAAAAAAAATACAGTTTTAGAATGTTTCATTTTAACTCATCCCCTTCCAAATTTATTTTCTTTGTTAAACTAGTTGCTATATTTGATTCATATTTGTGAATTGCTCAAATCAACCCAGGTTTTGTTTTAAATAATGAACAATGTATTTATAAACCTTTTTTTCCCCCATACTGAGACACAACGTAAATCAGAAGCACTTTCAGTAACTTTGGAAAAGTTACTGCTAGTTTAGATGCCTCAGAGCACAGCCTGCTGCACACCATTTAAGAATTTCAGGATGAAGGCTGTAGGGTGAAATACAATCCCCAGCCCATAATTTTGATAGCTTGCCCTCATCAATGAAAGAAGATCTACAGCTCAACTACAACCAGGGAGAGCTCTGACACTGAACTCAGTACCCCAAAAAGAAGCTCTGATTTGTAACTAAATTAAACAGACAAATAAAAGTATTGTTCCGAAACATATTTATTTCAGATGGGTGAGGTCCTGTCTCCACTGATGTCAGCAGAGGCATGATTTCACATGTACAGATCTTTTACTGAATTATCCAAACACTAACTATTATTACATGATCCTTTTCGATGCCCTTCATTATTTTTATCTTTCTTTTATCACTTACCACTTTTTGTCTTCAGCTTTTATCACTTTTTATCTTTAGTTTTAATCACTTTTTAAGTCTACGTTTATTAATTGTCTGCATGACAATTATTTTACATACCCAAATCCTGAATTCCCACAGAAGTTGGAAATGTGTGTTGAGACTAAAACCAAATCATAAACTCAGAGCAGGCTTGAATGCCTTGAATTAGAAATAACAGTTTTCTAACAGAAACCCTGATTTTGGCACTTCTATTTCCAGCAAAAAGTCTCGAGGAACACCTCCTAGGAACAATTTCCACACAAACACTGGTAAGTGACTGGATGCCAAATCACTAGTCACTTCCGAAACTTTAACTTGCAGATCGTTCTCTGACATCTACAGCACAGTCTCCAGTTGCTTCCTACAGCTTTACTAAACCACAAATTAGCCAGATGCAATTATGACTGCAATATAGATTTCACTGTTGCATGGTACATTTGGAAGAAGACACGGTACCTTGAGGAGGTAAGTGTTCTCTGACAGCCCACTGATCTCTAGTTTGCTGCTCAAGCGCAGACCGGCTTTGGCTAAAATTTTTTCTTGAAGCCCATTCAACACCCAGCCTTCATAGCTGTATAAGTAGCTCTTTCTGCTACTGAATGCAGGGTCTGTGGGGAATAATAGCCATTTTTATGATACTTGCAAGCATGTTCTAATAAACAGAAATCACAACAAAGTCACCAAAAGAAGGTTAGAGAAGGAAATTTACTTACCAATGTCAGACTTCTGGCTACCTGCAAAAAGAGATGGAAACCAGATAAGTAATATTCAGTCTAGATCCAATTGTTGCCATTGAACTCGAGGGAAATTTTGGGTAAGAGATATGAAGGAGGGATATGTAGGCTTACCTACAAGGGTGAGCGCTAGTGCAAGTATGATTCCCCTCATAGTGAAGGTGAATGGGGCTCTGCCAGACATGGTGAGACTTTTATGGAAGAAAGCTGAGGAACACGTGGCTCCGTTCTGCTGAATTCTCAAGTTTTTTATCAGTTTATGTAAACACTTCCCTTTTTGCAATCATACTTTCTCTTCAGATGGAATAACGGAAATCAAGTCATACCCTAGCATCTCACCGACTTTCTCATATAAGCCTTTTGCTGTATTGTTTAAAAGTTTCTACTCATCCTAGTAAAACAATTTTACTAGGTCATTTACAATACATTTACAATAAACACATTACTTAATTTCCTAGATTGTGTCACAGCTGGCTGCTGGTATTTGATCCTGCCACTGATTAGGCTGATTTTGCCCAGGTTATGCTGACCTGGCATCTGACCCAAGCTGTTATCTAACTGATAGTTGGCCCAATTAACAAAGTACAGTCAGTGTCACACACGTTAAGAGTGTTCTTTCTCTTCCCTCAGCATTGGTTTACAGCCACCACTGCAGACAGGAGATGAAGACAGCTAAAGACTTGCTATTCTTATAATCATATGTGCACCAAAGCACATCTAACATCCTGCTAAAAATCTGTATGTATGGAATATATATATTTATTTAAATAAATCAGAGGATCAGTGTGTCCTTTCAGCTCCGGTCACACTGACCAGGAATATTTTTTAAATGAACAAAGATTTCATAAGCAATCTGTAAATATTTTATCTTCC